>NW_026611784.1:0-159501 GCF_023638135.1 Falco biarmicus
CCAGAAAGCAGGTAGAACAAGTTTTGTGGTGCCTTTCAGCTGCCTACCGGGGGTAGTGTAAAAACTACCAACAGAACTCGTTTCTGGCACCTTCCCCGGAGGAGTTGTGCATGGGGTGTGTTTGGAACATTTTGTCAGCAGCCGAGTCCAAAATTCAGCTGTTCCCCATCTCAGCCCAGAAAGCAGGTAGAACAACTTTTGTGGTGCCTTTCAGCTGCCTACCGGGGGTAGTGTAAAAACTACCAACAGAACTCGTTTCTGGCACCTTTGCCGGTGGAGCTGTGCATGGGGTGTGTTTGGAACATTTTGTTACCAGCCGAGTCCAAAATTCAGCTATTCCCCATCTCAGCCCAGAAAGCAGGTACAACAAGTTTTGTGGTGCCTTTCAGCTGCCTACCGGGGGTAGTGTAAAAACTACCAACAGAAACTCCTTTCTCGCACCTTCCCCGGTGGAGTTGTGCATGGGGTGTGTTTGGAACATTTTGTCACCAGCCGAGTCCAAAATTCAGCTGTTCCCATCTCAGCCCAGAAAGCAGGTAGAACAAGTTTTGTGGTGCCTTTCAGCTGCCTACCGGGGGTAGTGTAAAAACTACCAACAGAACTCGTTTCTGGCACCTTCCCCGGTGGAGGTGTGCATGGGGTGTGTTTGGAACATTTTTTCACCAGCCGAGTCCAAAATTCAGCCGTTCCCCATCTTAGCCCAGAAAGTAGGTAGCAAAACTTTTGTGGTGCCTTTCAGCTGCCTACCGGGGGTAGTGTAAAAACTACCAACAGAACTCGTTTCTGGCACCTTCCTCGGTGGAGTTGTGCATGGGGTGTGTTTGGAACATTTTGTCACCAGCCGAGTCCAAAATTCAGCTGTTCCCCATCTCTGCCCAGAAAGCAGGTACAACAAGTTTTGTGGTGCCTTCAGCTGCCTACCGGGGTACTGTAAAAACTACCAAGAGAACTCGTTTCTGGCACCTTCCCCGGTGGAGTTGTGCATGGGGTGTGTTTGGAACATTTTGTCACCAGCCGAGTCCAAAATTCAGCCGTTCCCCATCTCAGCCCAGAAAGCAGGTACAACAAGTTTTGTGGTGCCTTTCAGCTGCCTACCGGGGGTAGTGTAAAAACTACCAACAGAACTCGTTTCTGGCACCTTCCCCGGTGGAGGTGTGCATGGGGTGTGTTTGGAACATTTTGTCACCAGCCGTGTCCAAAATTCAGCCGTTCCTCATCTCAGCCCAGAAAGCAGGTACAACAAGTTTTGTGGTGCCTTTCAGCTGCCTACCGGGGTACTGTAAAAACTACCAACAGAACTCCTTTCTGGCACCTTTGCCGGTGGAGCTGTGCATGGGGTGTGTTTGGAACATTTTGTCAGCAGCCGAGTCCAAAATTCAGCGCTTCCCCATCTCAGCCCAGAAAGCAGGTACAACAAGTTTTGTGGTGCCTTTCAGCTGCCTACCGGGGGTACTGTAAAAACTACCAACAGAACTCGTTTCTGGCACCTTCCCCGGTGGAGCTGTGCATGGGGTGTGTTTGGAACATTTTGTTACCAGCCGAGTCCAAAATTCAGCTATTACCCATCTCAGCCCAGAAAGCAGGTAGAACAACTTTTGTGGTGCCTTTCAGCTGCCTACCGGGGTAGTGTAAAAACTACCAACAGAACTCGTTTCTGGCACCTTCCCCGGTGGAGTTGTGCATGGGGTGTGTTTGGAACATTTTGTTACCAGCCGAGTCCAAAATTCAGCTGATCCCCATCTCAGCCCAGAAAGCAGGTAGAAAAACTTTTGTGGTGCCTTTCAGCTGCCTACCGGGGTAGTGTAAAAACTACCAACAGAACTCGTTTCTGGCACCTTCCCCGGTGGAGGTGTGCATGGGGTGTGTTTGGAACATTTTTTCACCAGCCGAGTCCAAAATTCAACTATTCTCCATCTCAGCCCAGAAAGCAGGTAGAACAAGTTTTGTAGTGCCTTTCTCTTGCCTACCAGGGGTACTGTAAAAACTACCAACAGAACTCGTTTCTGGCACCTTCCCCCGGTGGAGTTGTGCATGGGGTGTGTTTTGGAACATTTTGTCAGCAGCCGAGTCCAAAACTCAGCTATTCCCCGTCTCAGCCCAGAAAGCAGGTAGCAAAACTTTTGTGGTGCCTTTCAGCTGCCTACCGGGGTAGTGTAAAAACTACCAACAGAACTCGTTTCTGGCACCTTTGCCGGTGGAGCTGTGCATGGGGTGTGTTTGGAACATTTTGTTACCAGCCGAGTCCAAAATTCAGCCGTTCCCCATCTCAGCCCAGAAAGCAGGTACAACAAGTTTTGTGGTGCCTTTCAGCTGCCTACCGGGGTACTGTAAAAACTACCAACAGAACTCGTTTCTGGCACCTTCCCCGGTGGAGTTGTGCATGGGGTGTGTTTGGAACATTTTGTCACCAGCCGAGTCCAAAATTCAGCGATTCCCCATCTCAGCCCAGAAAGCAGGTAGAACAAGTTTTGTGGTGCCTTTCAGCTGCCTACTGGGGTACTGTAAAAACTACAAACAGAACTCGTTTCTGGCACCTTTCCCGGTGGAGTTGTGCATGGGGTGTGTTTGGAACATTTTTTCACCAGCCGAGTCCAAAATTCAGCGATTCTCCATCTCAGCCCAGAAAGCAGGTAGAACAAGTTTTGTGGTGCCTTTCAGCTGCCTACCAGGGTAGTGTAAAAACTACCAACAGAACTCGTTTCTGGCACCTTCCCCGGTGGAGTTGTGCATGGGGTGTGTTTGGAACATTTTGTCACCAGCCGAGTCCAAAACTCAGCTGTTCCCCATCTCAGCCCAGAAAGCAGGTAGAACAAGTTTTGTAATGCCTTTCAGCTGCCTACCGGGGTAGTGTAAAAACTACCAACAGAACTCGTTTCTGGCACCTTCCCCGGTGGAGCTGTGCATGGGGTGTGTTTGGAACATTTTGTTACCAGCCGAGTCCAAAATTCAGCGATTCCCCATCTAATCCCATAAAGCAGGTAGAAAAACTTTTGTGGTGCCTTTCAGCTGCCTACCGGGGGTAGTGTAAAAACTACCAACAGAACTCGTTTCTGGCACCTTCCCCGGGTGGAGTTGTGCATGGGGTGTGTTTGGAACATTTTGTCAGCAGCCGAGTCCAAACTTCAGCGATTCCCCATCTCAGCCGAGAAAGCAGGTAGAACAAGTTTTGTGGTGCCTTTCAGCTGCCTACCGGGGTACTGTAAAAACTACCAACAGAACTCGTTTCTGGCACCTTCCCCGGTGGAGTTGTGCATGGGGTGTGTTTGGAAGATTTTGTCAGGAGCCGAGTCCAAAATTCAGCGATTCTCCATCTCAGCCCAGAAAAGCAGGTAGAACAAGTTTTGTGGTGCCTTTCTCTTGCCTACCGGGGTACTGTAAAAACTACCAACAGAACTCGTTTCTGGCACCTTCCCCGGTGGAGGTGTGCATGGGGTGTGTTTGGAACATTTTTTCACCAGCCGAGTCCAAAATTCAGCGATTCCCCATCTCAGCCCAGAAAGCAGGTAGCAAAACTTTTGTGGTGCCTTTCAGCTGCCTACCGGGGTAGTGTAAAAACTACCAACAGAACTCGTTTCTGGCACCTTCCCCGGTGGAGGTGTGCATGGGGTGTGTTTGGAACATTTTTTCACCAGCCGAGTCCAAAATTCAGCCGTTCCCCATCTCTGCCCAGAAAGCAGGTACAACAAGTTTTGTGGTGCCTTTCAGCTGCCTACCGGGGTAGTGTAAAAACTACCAACAGAACTCGTTTCTGGCACCTTCCTCGGTGGAGTTGTGCATGGGGTGTGTTTGGAACATTTTGTCACCAGCCGAGTCCAAAATTCAGCTGTTCCCCATCTCAGCCCAGAAAGCAGGTAGAACAACTTTTGTGGTGCCTTTCAGCTGCCTACCGGGGGGTACTGTAAAAACTACCAACAGAACTCGTTTCTGGCACCTTTGCCGGTGGAGCTGTGCATGGGGTGTGTTTGGAACATTTTGTCAGCAGCCGAGTCCAAAATTCAGCTGTTCCCCATCTCAGCCCAGAAAGCAGGTAGAACAAGTTTTGTGGTGCCTTTCAGCTGCCTACCGGGGTAGTGTAAAAACTACCAACAGAACTCGTTTCTGGCACCTTTGCCGGTGGAGTTGTGCATGGGGTGTGTTTGGAACATTTTGTCAGGAGCCGAGTCCAAAATTCAGCCGTTCCTCATCTCAGCCCAGAAAGCAGGTACAACAAGTTTTGTGGTGCCTTTCAGCTGCCTACCGGGGTACTGTAAAAACTACCAACAGAACTCCTTTCTGGCACCTTCCCCGGTGGAGTTGTGCATGGGGTGTGTTTGGAACATTTTGTCAGCAGCCGAGTCCAAAATGCAGCGATTCTCCATCTCAGCCCAGAAAGCAGGTAGAACAAGTTTTGTGGTGCCTTTCTCTTGCCTACCGGGGTACTGTAAAAACTACCAACAGAACTCGTTTCTGGCACCTTCCCCGGTGGAGCTGTGCATGGGGTGTGTTTGGAACATTTTGTCACCAGCCGAGTCCAAAATTCAGCGATTCCCCATCTCAGCCCAGAAAGCAGGTAGAACAAGTTTTGTGGTGCCTTTCAGCTGCCTACCGGGGTACTGTAAAAACTACCAACAGAACTCGTTTCTGGCACCTTCCCCGGTGGAGTTGTGCATGGGGTGTGTTTGGAACATTTTGTCAGGAGCCGAGTCCAAAATTCAGCGATTCTCCATCTCAGCCCAGAAAGCAGGTAGCAAAACTTTTGTGGTGCCTTTCAGCTGCCTACCGGGGTAGTGTAAAAACTACCAACAGAACTCGTTTCTGGCACCTTCCCCGGTGGAGGTGTGCATGGGGTGTGTTTGGAACATTTTGTCAGCAGCCGAGTCCAAAATTCAGCCGTTCCCCATCTCTGCCCAGAAAGCAGGTACAACAAGTTTTGTGGTGCCTTTCAGCTGCCTACCGGGGTAGTGTAAAAACTACCAACAGAACTCGTTTCTGGCACCTTCCTCGGTGGAGTTGTGCATGGGGTGTGTTTGGAACATTTTGTCACCAGCCGAGTCCAAAATTCAGCTGTTCCCCATCTAAGCCCAGAAAGCAGGTAGAACAAGTTTTGTGGTGCCTTTCAGCTGCCTACCGGGGGTAGTGTAAAAACTACCAACAGAACTCGTTTCTGGCACCTTTGCCGGTGGAGCTGTGCATGGGGTGTGTTTGGAACATTTTGTCACCAGCCGAGTCCAAAATTCAGCGATTCCCCATCTCAGCCCAGAAAGCAGGTAGAACAAGTTTTGTGGTGCCTTTCAGCTGCCTACCGGGGGTACTGTAAAAACTACCAACAGAACTCGTTTCTGGCACCTTCCCCGGTGGAGTTGTGCATGGGGTGTGTTTGGAACATTTTGTCACCAGCCGAGTCCAAAATTCAGCCGTTCCTCATCTCAGCCCAGAAAGCAGGTACAACAAGTTTTGTGGTGCCTTTCAGCTGCCTACTGGGGGTAGTGTAAAAACTACCAACAGAACTCGTTTCTGGCACCTTTGCCGGTGGAGCTGTGCATGGGGTGTGTTTGGAACATTTTGTCAGCAGCCGAGTCCAAAATTCAGCTATTCTCCATCTCAGCCCAGAAAGCAGGTAGAACAAGTTTTGTAGTGCCTTTCTCTTGCCTACCGGGGTAGTGTAAAAACTACCAACAGAACTCGTTTCTGGCACCTTCCCCGGTGGAGTTGTGCATGGGGTGTGTTTGGAACATTTTTGTCACCAGCCGAGTCCAAAATTCAGCGATTCCCCATCTCAGCCCAGAAAGCAGGTAGAACAAGTTTTGTGGTGCCTTTCAGCTGCCTACCGGGGGTACTGTAAAAAACTACCAACAGAACTCGTTTCTGGCACCTTCCCCGGTGGAGTTGTGCATGGGGTGTGTTTGGAACATTTTGTCACCAGCCGAGTCCAAAATCAGCAATTCCCCATCTCAGCCCAGAAAGCAGGTACAACAAGTTTTGTGGTGCCTTTCAGCTGCCTACCGGGGTACTGTAAAAACTACCAACAGAACTCCTTTCTCGCACCTTCCCCGGTGGAGTTGTGCATGGGGTGTGTTTGGAACATTTTGTCAGGAGCTGAGTCCAAAATTCAGCGATTCTCCATCTCAGCCCAGAAAGCAGGTAGAACAAGTTTTGTGGTGCCTTTCTCTTGCCTACAGGGGTACTGTAAAAACTACCAACAGAACTCGTTTCTGGCACCTTCCCCGGTGGAGGTGTGCATGGGGTGTGTTTGGAACATTTTGTCACCAGCCGAGTCCAAAATTCAGCGATTCCCCATCTCAGCCCAGAAAGCAGGTAGCAAAACTTTTGTGGTGCCTTTCAGCTGCCTACCGGGGTAGTGTAAAAACTACCAACAGAACTCGTTTCTGGCACCTTCCCCGGTGGAGTTGTGCATGGGGTGTGTTTGGAACATTTTGTCAGGAGCCGAGTCCAAAATTCAGCCGTTCCCCATCTCAGCCCAGAAAGCAGGTACAACAAGTTTTGTGGTGCCTTTCAGCTGCCTACCGGGGGTAGTGTAAAAACTACCAACAGAAATCGTTTCTGGCACCTTCCCCGGTGGAGGTGTGCATGGGGTGTGTTTGGAACATTTTTTCACCAGCCGAGTCCAAAATTCAGCTGTTCCCCATCTCAGCCCAGAAAGCAGGTACAACAAGTTTTGTGGTGCCTTTCAGCTGCCTACCGGGGTAGTGTAAAAACTACCAACAGAACTCGTTTCTGGCACCTTCCTCGGTGGAGTTGTGCATGGGGTGTGTTTGGAACATTTTGTTACCAGCCGAGTCCAAAATTCAGCTGTTCCCCATCTCAGCCCAGAAAGCAGGTAGAACAAGTTTTGTGGTGCCTTTCAGCTGCCTACCGGGGTAGTGTAAAAACTACCAACAGAACTCGTTTCTGGCACCTTCCCCGGTGGAGTTGTGCATGGGGTGTGTTTGGAACATTTTGTCACCAGCCGAGTCCAAAATTCAGCTGTTCCTCATCTCAGCCCAGAAAGCAGGTACAACAAGTTTTGTGGTGCCTTTCAGCTGCCTACCGGGGTAGTGTAAAAACTACCAACAGAACTCGTTTCTGGCACCTTTGCCGGTGGAGGTGTGCATGGGGTGTGTTTGGAACCTTTTGTCACCAGCCGAGTCCAAAATTCAGCGATTCCCCATCTCAGCCCAGAAAGCAGGTAGAACAAGTTTTGTGGTGCCTTTCAGCTGCCTACCGGGGGTACTGTAAAAACTACCAACAGAACTCGTTTCTGGCACCTTCCCCGGTGGAGTTGTGCATGGGGTGTGTTTGGAAGATTTTGTCAGCAGCCGAGTCCAAAATTCAGCGATTCTCCATCTCAGCCCAGAAAGCAGGTAGAACAAGTTTTGTGGTGCCTTTCTCTTGCCTACCGGGGGTACTGTAAAAACTACCAACAGAACTCGTTTCTGGCACCTTCCCGGTGGAGGTGTGCATGGGGTGTGTTTGGAACATTTTTTTCACCAGCCGAGTCCAAAATTCAGCGATTCCCCATCTCAGCCCAGAAAGCAGGTAGCAAAACTTTTGTGGGTGCCTTTCAGCTGCCTACCGGGGTAGTGTAAAAACTACCAACAGAACTCGTTTCTGGCACCTTCCCCGGTGGAGGTGTGCATGGGGTGTGTTTGGAACATTTTGTCAGCAGCCGAGTCCAAAATTCAGCCGTTCCCCATCTCTGCCCAGAAAGCAGGTACAACAAGTTTTGTGGTGCCTTTCAGCTGCCTACCGGGGGTAGTGTAAAAACTACCAACAGAACTCGTTTCTGGCACCTTCCTCGGTGGAGTTGTGCATGGGGTGTGTTTGGAACATTTTGTCACCAGCCGAGTCCAAAATTCAGCTGTTCCCCATCTAAGCCCAGAAAGCAGGTAGAACAAGTTTTGTGGTGCCTTTCAGCTGCCTACCGGGGTAGTGTAAAAACTACCAACAGAACTCGTTTCTGGCACCTTTGCCGGTGGAGCTGTGCATGGGGTGTGTTTGGAACATTTTGTCACCAGCCGAGTCCAAAATTCAGCTATTCTCCATCTCAGCCCAGAAAAGCAGGTACAACAAGTTTTGTGGTGCCTTTCAGCTGCCTACCGGGGTAGTGTAAAAACTACCAACAGAACTCGTTTCTGGCACCTTCCCCGGAGGAGTTGTGCATGGGGTGTGTTTGGAACATTTTGTCAGGAGCCGAGTCCAAAATTCAGCCGTTCCTCATCTCAGCCCAGAAAGCAGGTACAACAAGTTTTGTGGTGCCTTTCAGCTGCCTACCGGGGTACTGTAAAAACTACCAACAGAACTCCTTTCTCGCACCTTCCCCGGTGGAGTTGTGCATGGGGTGTGTTTGGAACATTTTGTCAGCAGCCGAGTCCAAAATGCAGCGATTCTCCATCTCAGCCCAGAAAGCAGGTAGAACAAGTTTTGTGGTGCCTTTCTCTTGCCTACCGGGGTACTGTAAAAACTACCAACAGAACTCGTTTCTGGCACCTTCCCCGGTGGAGCTGTGCATGGGGTGTGTTTGGAACATTTTGTCACCAGCCGAGTCCAAAATTCAGCGATTCCCCATCTCAGCCCAGAAAGCAGGTAGAACAAGTTTTGTGGTGCCTTTCAGCTGCCTACCGGGGGTAGTGTAAAAACTACCAACAGAACTCGTTTCTGGCACCTTCCCCGGTGGAGGTGTGCATGGGGTGTGTTTGGAACATTTTTTCACCAGCCGAGTCCAAAATTCAGCGATTCCCCATCTCAGCCCAGAAAGCAGGTAGCAAAACTTTTGTGGTGCCTTTCAGCTGCCTACCGGGGTAGTGTAAAAACTACCAACAGAACTCGTTTCTGGCACCTTCCCCGGTGGAGGTGTGCATGGGGTGTGTTTGGAACATTTTGTCAGCAGCCGAGTCCAAAATTCAGCCGTTCCCCATCTCTGCCCAGAAAGCAGGTACAACAAGTTTTGTGGTGCCTTTCAGCTGCCTACCGGGGTAGTGTAAAAACTACCAACAGAACTCGTTTCTGGCACCTTCCTCGGTGGAGTTGTGCATGGGGTGTGTTTGGAACATTTTGTCACCAGCCGAGTCCAAAATTCAGCTGTTCCCCATCTAAGCCCAGAAAGCAGGTAGAACAAGTTTTGTGGTGCCTTTCAGCTGCCTACCGGGGTAGTGTAAAAAACTACCAACAGAACTCGTTTCTGGCACCTTTGCCGGTGGAGGTGTGCATGGGGTGTGTTTGGAACATTTTGTCACCAGCCGAGTCCAAAATTCAGCTATTCTCCATCTCAGCCCAGAAAGCAGGTACAACAAGTTTTGTAGTGCCTTTCTCTTGCCTACCGGGGGTAGTGTAAAAACTACCAACAGAACTCGTTTCTGGCACCTTCCCCGGTGGAGTTGTGCATGGGGTGTGTTTGGAACATTTTGTCACCAGCCGAGTCCAAAATTCAGCGATTCCCCATCTCAGCCCAGAAAGCAGGTAGAACAAGTTTTGTGGTGCCTTTCAGCTGCCTACCGGGGTACTGTAAAAACTACCAACAGAACTCGTTTCTGGCACCTTCCCCGGTGGAGGTGTGCATGGGGTGTGTTTGGAACATTTTGTCACCAGCCGAGTCCAAAATTCAGCTGTTCCCCATCTCAGCCCAGAAAGCAGGTACAACAAGTTTTGTGGTGCCTTTCAGCTGCCTACCGGGGTACTGTAAAAACTACCCAACAGAACTCCTTTCTCGCACCTTCCCCGGTGGAGTTGTGCATGGGGTGTGTTTGGAACATTTTGTCAGGAGCTGAGTCCAAAATTCAGCGATTCTCCATCTCAGCCCAGAAAGCAGGTAGAACAAGTTTTGTGGTGCCTTTCTCTTGCCTACAGGGGTACTGTAAAAACTACCAACAGAACTCGTTTCTGGCACCTTCCCCGGTGGAGGTGTGCATGGGGTGTGTTTGGAACATTTTTTCACCAGCCGAGTCCAAAATTCAGCGATTCCCCATCTCAGCCCAGAAAGCAGGTAGCAAAACTTTTGTGGTGCCTTTCAGCTGCCTACCGGGGTAGTGTAAAAACTACCAACAGAACTCGTTTCTGGCACCTTCCCCGGTGGAGTTGTGCATGGGGTGTGTTTGGAACATTTTGTCAGGAGCCGAGTCCAAAATTCAGCCGTTCCCCATCTCAGCCCAGAAAGCAGGTACAACAAGTTTTGTGGTGCCTTTCAGCTGCCTACCGGGGTAGTGTAAAAACTACCAACAGAACTCGTTTCTGGCACCTTCCCCGGTGGAGGTGTGCATGGGGTGTGTTTGGAACATTCTGTCACCAGCCGAGTCCAAAATTCAGCTGTTCCCCATCTCAGCCCAGAAAGCAGGTACAACAAGTTTTGTGGTGCCTTTCAGCTGCCTACCGGGGTAGTGTAAAAACTACCAACAGAACTCGTTTCTGGCACCTTCCTCGGTGGAGTTGTGCATGGGGTGTGTTTGGAACATTTTGTTACCAGCCGAGTCCAAAATTCAGCTGTTCCCCATCTCAGCCCAGAAAGCAGGTAGAACAAGTTTTGTGGTGTCTTTCAGCTGCCTACCGGGGTAGTGTAAAAACTACCAACAGAACTCGTTTCTGGCACCTTCCCCGGAGGAGTTGTGCATGGGGTGTGTTTGGAACATTTTGTCAGCAGCCGAGTCCAAAATTCAGCTGTTCCCCATCTCAGCCCAGAAAGCAGGTAGAACAAGTTTTGTGGTGCCTTTCAGCTGCCTACCGGGTGGGTAGTGTAAAAACTACCAACAGAACTCGTTTCTGGCACCTTCCCCGGTGGGAGTTGTGCATGGGGTGTGTTTGGAACATTTTGTCACCAGCCGAGTCCAAAATTCAGCCGTTCCTCATCTCAGCCCAGAAAGCAGGTACAACAAGTTTTGTGGTGCCTTTCAGCTGCCTACCGGGGTAGTGTAAAAACTACCAACAGAACTCGTTTCTGGCACCTTTGCCGGTGGAGGTGTGCATGGGGTGTGTTTGGAACCTTTTGTCACCAGCCGAGTCCAAAATTCAGCGATTCCCCATCTCAGCCCAGAAAGCAGGTAGAACAAGTTTTGTGGTGCCTTTCAGCTGCCTACCGGGGTAGTGTAAAAACTACCAACAGAACTCGTTTCTGGCACCTTCCCCGGTGGAGTTGTGCATGGGGTGTGTTTGGAAGATTTTGTCAGGAGCCGAGTCCAAAATTCAGCGATTCTCCATCTCAGCCCAGAAAGCAGGTAGAACAAGTTTTGTGGTGCCTTTCTCTTGCCTACCGGGGTACTGTAAAAACTACCAACAGAACTCGTTTCTGGCACCTTCCCCGGTGGAGGTGTGCATGGGGTGTGTTTGGAACATTTTTTCACCAGCCGAGTCCAAAATTCAGCGATTCCCCATCTCAGCCCAGAAAGCAGGTAGCAAAACTTTTGTGGTGCCTTTCAGCTGCCTACCGGGGTAGTGTAAAAACTACCAACAGAACTCGTTTCTGGCACCTTCCCCGGTGGAGGTGTGCATGGGGTGTGTTTGGAACATTTTGTCAGCAGCCGAGTCCAAAATTCAGCCGTTCCCCATCTCTGCCCAGAAAGCAGGTACAACAAGTTTTGTGGTGCCTTTCAGCTGCCTACCGGGGTAGTGTAAAAACTACCAACAGAACTCGTTTCTGGCACCTTCCTCGGTGGAGTTGTGCATGGGGTGTGTTTGGAACATTTTGTCACCAGCCGAGTCCAAAATTCAGCTATTCTCCATCTCAGCCCAGAAAGCAGGTAGAACAAGTTTTGTGGTGCCTTTCAGCTGCCTACCGGGGTAGTGTAAAAACTACCAACAGAACTCGTTTCTGGCACCTTTGCCGGTGGAGCTGTGCATGGGGTGTGTTTGGAACATTTTGTCACCAGCCGAGTCCAAAATTCAGCTATTCTCCATCTCAGCCCAGAAAGCAGGTAGAACAAGTTTTGTAGTGCCTTTCTCTTGCCTACCGGGGTAGTGTAAAAACTACCAACAGAACTCGTTTCTGGCACCTTCCCCGGTGGAGTTGTGCATGGGGTGTGTTTGGAACATTTTGTCACCAGCCGAGTCCAAAATTCAGCGATTCCCCATCTCAGCCCAGAAAGCAGGTAGAACAAGTTTTGTGGTGCCTTTCAGCTGCCTACCGGGGTACTGTAAAAACTACCAACAGAACTCGTTTCTGGCACCTTCCCCGGTGGAGTTGTGCATGGGGTGTGTTTGGAACATTTTGTCACCAGCCGAGTCCAAAATCAGCAATTCCCCATCTCAGCCCAGAAAGCAGGTACAACAAGTTTTGTGGTGCCTTTCAGCTGCCTACCGGGGGTACTGTAAAAACTACCAACAGAACTCCTTTCTCGCACCTTCCCCGGTGGAGTTGTGCATGGGGTGTGTTTGGAACATTTTGTCAGGAGCTGAGTCCAAAATTCAGCGATTCTCCATCTCAGCCCAGAAAGCAGGTAGAACAAGTTTTGTGGTGCCTTTCTCTTGCCTACAGGGGTACTGTAAAAACTACCAACAGAACTCGTTTCTGGCACCTTCCCCGGTGGAGGTGTGCATGGGGTGTGTTTGGAACATTTTTTCACCAGCCGAGTCCAAAATTCAGCGATTCCCCATCTCAGCCCAGAAAGCAGGTAGCAAAACTTTTGTGGTGCCTTTCAGCTGCCTACCGGGGTAGTGTAAAAACTACCAACAGAACTCCTTTCTCGCACCTTCCCCGGTGGAGTTGTGCATGGGGTGTGTTTGGAACATTTTGTCAGGAGCCGAGTCCAAAATTCAGCCGTTCCCCATCTCAGCCCAGAAAGCAGGTACAACAAGTTTTGTGGTGCCTTTCAGCTGCCTACCGGGGTAGTGTAAAAACTACCAACAGAACTCGTTTCTGGCACCTTCCCCGGTGGAGGTGTGCATGGGGTGTGTTTGGAACATTCTGTCACCAGCCGAGTCCAAAATTCAGCTGTTCCCCATCTCAGCCCAGAAAGCAGGTACAACAAGTTTTGTGGTGCCTTTCAGCTGCCTACCGGGGTAGTGTAAAAACTACCAACAGAACTCGTTTCTGGCACCTTCCTCGGTGGAGTTGTGCATGGGGTGTGTTTGGAACATTTTGTTACCAGCCGAGTCCAAAATTCAGCTGTTCCCCATCTCAGCCCAGAAAGCAGGTAGAACAAGTTTTGTGGTGCCTTTCAGCTGCCTACCGGGGGTAGTGTAAAAACTACCAACAGAACTCGTTTCTGGCACCTTCCCCGGTGGAGTTGTGCATGGGGTGTGTTTGGAACATTTTGTCACCAGCCGAGTCCAAAATTCAGCCGTTCCTCATCTCAGCCCAGAAAGCAGGTACAACAAGTTTTGTGGTGCCTTTCAGCTGCCTACCGGGGGTAGTGTAAAAACTACCAACAGAACTCGTTTCTGGCACCTTTGCCGGTGGAGTTGTGCATGGGGTGTGTTTGGAACCTTTTGTCACCAGCCGAGTCCAAAATTCAGCGATTCCCCATCTCAGCCCAGAAAGCAGGTAGAACAAGTTTTGTGGTGCCTTTCAGCTGCCTACCGGGGTACTGTAAAAACTACCAACAGAACTCGTTTCTGGCACCTTCCCCGGTGGAGTTGTGCATGGGGTGTGTTTGGAAGATTTTGTCAGGAGCCGAGTCCAAAATTCAGCGATTCTCCATCTCAGCCCAGAAAGCAGGTAGAACAAGTTTTGTGGTGCCTTTCTCTTGCCTACCGGGGTACTGTAAAAACTACCAACAGAACTCGTTTCTGGCACCTTCCCCGGTGGAGGTGTGCATGGGGTGTGTTTGGAACATTTTTTCACCAGCCGAGTCCAAAATTCAGCGATTCCCCATCTCAGCCCAGAAAGCAGGTAGCAAAACTTTTGTGGTGCCTTTCAGCTGCCTACCGGGGTAGTGTAAAAACTACCAACAGAACTCGTTTCTGGCACCTTCCCCGGTGGAGGTGTGCATGGGGTGTGTTTGGAACATTTTTTCACCAGCCGAGTCCAAAATTCAGCCGTTCCCCATCTCTGCCCAGAAAGCAGGTACAACAAGTTTTGTGGTGCCTTTCAGCTGCCTACCGGGGTAGTGTAAAAACTACCAACAGAACTCGTTTCTGGCACCTTCCTCGGTGGAGTTGTGCATGGGGTGTGTTTGGAACATTTTGTCACCAGCCGAGTCCAAAATTCAGCTGTTCCCCATCTAAGCCCAGAAAGCAGGTAGAACAACTTTTGTGGTGCCTTTCAGCTGCCTACCGGGGTAGTGTAAAAACTACCAACAGAACTCGTTTCTGGCACCTTTGCCGGTGGAGCTGTGCATGGGGTGTGTTTGGAACATTTTGTCAGCAGCCGAGTCCAAAATTCAGCTGTTCCCCATCTAAGCCCAGAAAGCAGGTAGAACAAGTTTTGTGGTGCCTTTCAGCTGCCTACCGGGGTAGTGTAAAAACTACCAACAGAACTCGTTTCTGGCACCTTCCCCGGTGGAGTTGTGCATGGGGTGTGTTTGGAACATTTTGTCAGGAGCCGAGTCCAAAATTCAGCCGTTCCTCATCTCAGCCCAGAAAGCAGGTACAACAAGTTTTGTGGTGCCTTTCAGCTGCCTACCGGGGTACTGTAAAAACTACCAACAGAACTCCTTTCTCGCACCTTCCCCGGTGGAGTTGTGCATGGGGTGTGTTTGGAACATTTTGTCAGCAGCCGAGTCCAAAATTCAGCGATTCTCCATCTCAGCCCAGAAAGCAGGTAGAACAAGTTTTGTGGTGCCTTTCAGCTGCCTACCGGGGTACTGTAAAAACTACCAACAGAACTCGTTTCTGGCACCTTCCCCGGTGGAGCTGTGCATGGGGTGTGTTTGGAACATTTTGTCACCAGCCGAGTCCAAAATTCAGCGATTCCCCATCTCAGCCCAGAAAGCAGGTAGAACAACTTTTGTGGTGCCTTTCAGCTGCCTACCGGGGTAGTGTAAAAACTACCAACAGAACTCGTTTCTGGCACCTTCCCCGGTGGAGGTGTGCATGGGGTGTGTTTGGAACATTTTTTCACCAGCCGAGTCCAAAATTCAGCCGTTCCCCATCTCTGCCCAGAAAGCAGGTACAACAAGTTTTGTGGTGCCTTTCAGCTGCCTACCGGGGTAGTGTAAAAACTACCAACAGAACTCGTTTCTGGCACCTTCCTCGGTGGAGTTGTGCATGGGGTGTGTTTGGAACATTTTGTCACCAGCCGAGTCCAAAATTCAGCTGTTCCCCATCTAAGCCCAGAAAGCAGGTAGAACAACTTTTGTGGTGCCTTTCAGCTGCCTACCGGGGTAGTGTAAAAACTACCAACAGAACTCGTTTCTGGCACCTTCCCCGGTGGAGGTGTGCATGGGGTGTGTTTGGAACATTTTTTCACCAGCCGAGTCCAAAATTCAGCGATTCCCCATCTCAGCCCAGAAAGCAGGTAGCAAAACTTTTGTGGTGCCTTTCAGCTGCCTACCGGGGTAGTGTAAAAACTACCAACAGAACTCGTTTCTGGCACCTTCCCCGGTGGAGGTGTGCATGGGGTGTGTTTGGAACATTTTGTCAGCAGCCGAGTCCAAAATTCAGCCGTTCCCCATCTCTGCCCAGAAAGCAGGTACAACAAGTTTTGTGGTGCCTTTCAGCTGCCTACCGGGGTAGTGTAAAAACTACCAACAGAACTCGTTTCTGGCACCTTCCTCGGTGGAGTTGTGCATGGGGTGTGTTTGGAACATTTTTTCACCAGCCGAGTCCAAAATTCAGCTGTTCCCCATCTAAGCCCAGAAAGCAGGTAGAACAAGTTTTGTGGTGCCTTTCAGCTGCCTACCGGGGTACTGTAAAAACTACCAACAGAACTCGTTTCTGGCACCTTTGCCGGTGGAGCTGTGCATGGGGTGTGTTTGGAACATTTTGTCACCAGCCGAGTCCAAAATTCAGCTATTCTCCATCTCAGCCCAGAAAGCAGGTAGAACAAGTTTTGTAGTGCCTTTCTCTTGCCTACCGGGGTAGTGTAAAAACTACCAACAGAACTCGTTTCTGGCACCTTCCCCGGTGGAGTTGTGCATGGGGTGTGTTTGGAACATTTTGTCACCAGCCGAGTCCAAAATTCAGCGATTCCCCATCTCAGCCCAGAAAGCAGGTAGAACAACTTTTTTGGTGCCTTTCTCTTGCCTACCAGGGTAGTGTAAAAACTACCAACAGAACTCGTTTCTGGCACCTTCCCCGGTGGAGTTGTGCATGGGGTGTGTTTGGAACATTTTGTCACCAGCCGAGTCCAAAATCAGCAATTCCCCATCTCAGCCCAGAAAGCAGGTACAACAAGTTTTGTGGTGCCTTTCAGCTGCCTACCGGGGTACTGTAAAAACTACCAACAGAACTCCTTTCTCGCACCTTCCCCGGTGGAGTTGTGCATGGGGTGTGTTTGGAACATTTTGTCAGGAGCTGAGTCCAAAATTCAGCGATTCTCCATCTCAGCCCAGAAAGCAGGTAGAACAAGTTTTGTGGTGCCTTTCTCTTGCCTACCGGGGTACTGTAAAAACTACCAACAGAACTCGTTTCTGGCACCTTCCCCGGTGGAGGTGTGCATGGGGTGTGTTTGGAACATTTTTTCACCAGCCGAGTCCAAAATTCAGCGATTCCCCATCTCAGCCCAGAAAGCAGGTAGCAAAACTTTTGTGGTGCCTTTCAGCTGCCTACCGGGGTAGTGTAAAAACTACCAACAGAACTCGTTTCTGGCACCTTCCCCGGTGGAGGTGTGCATGGGGTGTGTTTGGAACATTTTGTCAGGAGCCGAGTCCAAAATTCAGCCGTTCCCCATCTCAGCCCAGAAAGCAGGTACAACAAGTTTTGTGGTGCCTTTCAGCTGCCTACCGGGGTAGTGTAAAAACTACCAACAGAACTCGTTTCTGGCACCTTCCCCGGTGGAGGTGTGCATGGGGTGTGTTTGGAACATTTTTTCACCAGCCGAGTCCAAAATTCAGCTGTTCCCCATCTCAGCCCAGAAAGCAGGTACAACAAGTTTTGTGGTGCCTTTCAGCTGCCTACCGGGGTAGTGTAAAAACTACCAACAGAACTCGTTTCTGGCACCTTCCTCGGTGGAGTTGTGCATGGGGTGTGTTTGGAACATTTTGTTACCAGCCGAGTCCAAAATTCAGCTGTTCCCCATCTCAGCCCAGAAAGCAGGTAGAACAAGTTTTGTGGTGCCTTTCAGCTGCCTACCGGGGTAGTGTAAAAACTACCAACAGAACTCGTTTCTGGCACCTTCCCCGGTGGAGTTGTGCATGGGGTGTGTTTGGAACATTTTGTCACCAGCCGAGTCCAAAATTCAGCCGTTCCTCATCTCAGCCCAGAAAGCAGGTACAACAAGTTTTTTGGTGCCTTTCAGCTGCCTACCGGGGTAGTGTAAAAACTACCAACAGAACTCGTTTCTGGCACCTTTGCCGGTGGAGTTGTGCATGGGGTGTGTTTGGAACCTTTTGTCACCAGCCGAGTCCAAAATTCAGCGCTTCCCCATCTCAGCCCAGAAAGCAGGTAGAACAAGTTTTGTGGTGCCTTTCAGCTGCCTACCGGGGTACTGTAAAAACTACCAACAGAACTCGTTTCTGGCACCTTCCCCGGTGGAGTTGTGCATGGGGTGTGTTTGGAAGATTTTGTCAGGAGCCGAGTCCAAAATTCAGCGATTCTCCATCTCAGCCCAGAAAGCAGGTAGAACAAGTTTTGTGGTGCCTTTCTCTTGCCTACCGGGGTACTGTAAAAACTACCAACAGAACTCGTTTCTGGCACCTTCCCCGGTGGAGGTGTGCATGGGGTGTGTTTGGAACATTTTTTCACCAGCCGAGTCCAAAATTCAGCGATTCCCCATCTCAGCCCAGAAAGCAGGTAGCAAAACTTTTGTGGTGCCTTTCAGCTGCCTACCGGGGTAGTGTAAAAACTACCAACAGAACTCGTTTCTGGCACCTTCCCCGGTGGAGGTGTGCATGGGGTGTGTTTGGAACATTTTTTCACCAGCCGAGTCCAAAATTCAGCCGTTCCCCATCTCTGCCCAGAAAGCAGGTACAACAAGTTTTGTGGTGCCTTTCAGCTGCCTACCGGGGTAGTGTAAAAACTACCAACAGAACTCGTTTCTGGCACCTTCCTCGGTGGAGTTGTGCATGGGGTGTGTTTGGAACATTTTGTCACCAGCCGAGTCCAAAATTCAGCTGTTCCCCATCTAAGCCCAGAAAGCAGGTAGAACAACTTTTGTGGTGCCTTTCAGCTGCCTACCGGGGTACTGTAAAAACTACCAACAGAACTCGTTTCTGGCACCTTTGCCGGTGGAGCTGTGCATGGGGTGTGTTTGGAACATTTTGTCAGCAGCCGAGTCCAAAATTCAGCTGTTCCCCATCTCAGCCCAGAAAGCAGGTAGAACAAGTTTTGTGGTGCCTTTCAGCTGCCTACCGGGGTAGTGTAAAAACTACCAACAGAACTCGTTTCTGGCACCTTCCCCGGTGGAGTTGTGCATGGGGTGTGTTTGGAACATTTTGTCAGGAGCCGAGTCCAAAATTCAGCCGTTCCTCATCTCAGCCCAGAAAGCAGGTACAACAAGTTTTGTGGTGCCTTTCAGCTGCCTACCGGGGTACTGTAAAAACTACCAACAGAACTCCTTTCTCGCACCTTCCCCGGTGGAGTTGTGCATGGGGTGTGTTTGGAACATTTTGTCAGCAGCCGAGTCCAAAATTCAGCGATTCTCCATCTCAGCCCAGAAAGCAGGTAGAACAAGTTTTGTGGTGCCTTTCTCTTGCCTACCGGGGTACTGTAAAAACTACCAACAGAACTCGTTTCTGGCACCTTCCCCGGTGGAGCTGTGCATGGGGTGTGTTTGGAACATTTTGTCACCAGCCGAGTCCAAAATTCAGCGATTCCCCATCTCAGCCCAGAAAGCAGGTAGCAAAACTTTTGTGGTGCCTTTCAGCTGCCTACCGGGGTAGTGTAAAAACTACCAACAGAACTCGTTTCTGGCACCTTCCCCGGTGGAGGTGTGCATGGGGTGTGTTTGGAACATTTTTTCACCAGCCGAGTCCAAAATTCAGCCGTTCCCCATCTCTGCCCAGAAAGCAGGTACAACAAGTTTTGTGGTGCCTTTCAGCTGCCTACCGGGGTAGTGTAAAAAACTACCAACAGAACTCGTTTCTGGCACCTTCCTCGGTGGAGTTGTGCATGGGGTGTGTTTGGAACATTTTGTCACCAGCCGAGTCCAAAATTCAGCTGTTCCCCATCTAAGCCCAGAAAGCAGGTAGAACAAGTTTTGTGGTGCCTTTCAGCTGCCTACCGGGGTAGTGTAAAAACTACCAACAGAACTCGTTTCTGGCACCTTCCCCGGTGGAGGTGTGCATGGGGTGTGTTTGGAACATTTTTTCACCAGCCGAGTCCAAAATTCAGCGATTCCCCATCTCAGCCCAGAAAGCAGGTAGAACAAGTTTTGTGGTGCCTTTCAGCTGCCTACCGGGGTAGTGTAAAAACTACCAACAGAACTCGTTTCTGGCACCTTCCCCGGTGGAGGTGTGCATGGGGTGTGTTTGGAACATTTTGTCAGCAGCCGAGTCCAAAATTCAGCCGTTCCCCATCTCTGCCCAGAAAGCAGGTACAACAAGTTTTGTGGTGCCTTTCAGCTGCCTACCGGGGTAGTGTAAAAACTACCAACAGAACTCGTTTCTGGCACCTTCCTCGGTGGAGTTGTGCATGGGGTGTGTTTGGAACATTTTGTCACCAGCCGAGTCCAAAATTCAGCTGTTCCCCATCTAAGCCCAGAAAGCAGGTAGAACAAGTTTTGTGGTGCCTTTCAGCTGCCTACCGGGGTACTGTAAAAACTACCAACAGAACTCGTTTCTGGCACCTTTGCCGGTGGAGCTGTGCATGGGGTGTGTTTGGAACATTTTGTCAGCAGCCGAGTCCAAAATTCAGCCGTTCCCCATCTCAGCCCAGAAAGCAGGTACAACAAGTTTTGTGGTGCCTTTCAGCTGCCTACCGGGGTAGTGTAAAAACTACCAACAGAACTCGTTTCTGGCACCTTCCCCGGAGGAGTTGTGCATGGGGTGTGTTTGGAACATTTTGTCAGGAGCCGAGTCCAAAATTCAGCGATTCTCCATCTCAGCCCAGAAAGCAGGTAGAACAAGTTTTGTGGTGCCTTTCAGCTGCCTACCGGGGTACTGTAAAAACTACCAACAGAACTCGTTTCTGGCACCTTCCCCGGTGGAGGTGTGCATGGGGTGTGTTTGGAACATTTTTTCACCAGCCGAGTCCAAAATTCAGCGATTCCCCATCTCAGCCCAGAAAGCAGGTAGCAAAACTTTTGTGGTGCCTTTCAGCTGCCTACCGGGGTAGTGTAAAAACTACCAACAGAACTCGTTTCTGGCACCTTCCCCGGTGGAGGTGTGCATGGGGTGTGTTTGGAACATTTTTTCACCAGCCGAGTCCAAAATTCAGCCGTTCCCCATCTCTGCCCAGAAAGCAGGTACAACAAGTTTTGTGGTGCCTTTCAGCTGCCTACCGGGGTAGTGTAAAAACTACCAACAGAACTCGTTTCTGGCACCTTCCTCGGTGGAGTTGTGCAAGGGGTGTGTTTGGAACATTTTGTCACCAGCCGAGTCCAAAATTCAGCGATTCCCCATCTAAGCCCAGAAAGCAGGTACAACAAGTTTTGTGGTGCCTTTCAGCTGCCTACCGGGGTAGTGTAAAAACTACCAACAGAACTCGTTTCTGGCACCTTCCCCGGTGGAGCTGTGCATGGGGTGTGTTTGGAACATTTTGTCAGCAGCCGAGTCCAAAATTCAGCTGTTCCCCATCTCAGCCCAGAAAGCAGGTACAACAAGTTTTGTGGTGCCTTTCAGCTGCCTACCGGGGTAGTGTAAAAACTACCAACAGAACTCGTTTCTGGCACCTTCCCCGGTGGAGTTGTGCATGGGGTGTGTTTGGAACATTTTGTCACCAGCCGAGTCCAAAATTCAGCCGTTCCTCATCTCAGCCCAGAAAGCAGGTAGAACAAGTTTTGTGGTGCCTTTCAGCTGCCTACCGGGGTACTGTAAAAACTACCAACAGAACTCCTTTCTGGCACCTTCCCCGGTGGAGTTGTGCATGGGGTGTGTTTGGAACATTTTGTCAGGAGCCGAGTCCAAAATTCAGCGATTCTCCATCTCAGCCCAGAAAGCAGGTAGAACAAGTTTTGTGGTGCCTTTCTCTTGCCTACCGGGGTACTGTAAAAACTACCAACAGAACTCGTTTCTGGCACCTTCCCCGGTGGAGCTGTGCATGGGGTGTGTTTGGAACATTTTGTCAGGAGCCGAGTCCAAAATTCAGCGATTCTCCATCTCAGCCCAGAAAGCAGGTAGAACAAGTTTTGTGGTGCCTTTCTCTTGCCTACCGGGGTACTGTAAAAACTACCAACAGAACTCGTTTCTGGCACCTTCCCCGGTGGAGCTGTGCATGGGGTGTGTTTGGAACATTTTGTCAGCAGCCGAGTCCAAAATTCAGCTGTTCCCCATCTCAGCCCAGAAAGCAGGTACAACAAGTTTTGTGGTGCCTTTCAGCTGCCTACCGGGGTAGTGTAAAAACTACCAACAGAACTCGTTTCTGGCACCTTCCCCGGTGGAGTTGTGCATGGGGTGTGTTTGGAACATTTTGTCACCAGCCGAGTCCAAAATTCAGCCGTTCCTCATCTCAGCCCAGAAAGCAGGTAGAACAAGTTTTGTGGTGCCTTTCAGCTGCCTACCGGGGTACTGTAAAAACTACCAACAGAACTCCTTTCTCGCACCTTCCCCGGTGGAGTTGTGCATGGGGTGTGTTTGGAACATTTTGTCAGGAGCCGAGTCCAAAATTCAGCGATTCTCCATCTCAGCCCAGAAAGCAGGTAGAACAAGTTTTGTGGTGCCTTTCTCTTGCCTACCGGGGTACTGTAAAAACTACCAACAGAACTCGTTTCTGGCACCTTCCCCGGTGGAGCTGTGCATGGGGTGTGTTTGGAACATTTTGTCAGCAGCCGAGTCCAAAATTCAGCTGTTCCCCATCTCAGCCCAGAAAGCAGGTACAACAAGTTTTGTGGTGCCTTTCAGCTGCCTACCGGGGTAGTGTAAAAACTACCAACAGAACTCGTTTCTGGCACCTTCCCCGGTGGAGTTGTGCATGGGGTGTGTTTGGAACATTTTGTCACCAGCCGAGTCCAAAATTCAGCCGTTCCTCATCTCAGCCCAGAAAGCAGGTAGAACAAGTTTTGTGGTGCCTTTCAGCTGCCTACCGGGGTACTGTAAAAACTACCAACAGAACTCGTTTCTGGCACCTTCCCCGGTGGAGCTGTGCATGGGGTGTGTTTGGAACATTTTGTCACCAGCCGAGTCCAAAATTCAGCGATTCCCCATCTCAGCCCAGAAAGCAGGTAGAACAAGTTTTGTGGTGCCTTTCAGCTGCCTACCGGGGTAGTGTAAAAACTACCAACAGAACTCGTTTCTGGCACCTTCCCCGGTGGAGGTGTGCATGGGGTGTGTTTGGAACATTTTTTCACCAGCCGAGTCCAAAATTCAGCGATTCCCCATCTCAGCCCAGAAAGCAGGTAGCAAAACTTTTGTGGTGCCTTTCAGCTGCCTACCGGGGTAGTGTAAAAACTACCAACAGAACTCGTTTCTGGCACCTTCCCCGGTGGAGGTGTGCATGGGGTGTGTTTGGAACATTTTGTCAGCAGCCGAGTCCAAAATTCAGCCGTTCCCCATCTCTGCCCAGAAAGCAGGTACAACAAGTTTTGTGGTGCCTTTCAGCTGCCTACCGGGGTAGTGTAAAAACTACCAACAGAACTCGTTTCTGGCACCTTCCTCGGTGGAGTTGTGCATGGGGTGTGTTTGGAACATTTTGTCACCAGCCGAGTCCAAAATTCAGCTGTTCCCCATCTAAGCCCAGAAAGCAGGTAGAACAAGTTTTGTGGTGCCTTTCAGCTGCCTACCGGGGTAGTGTAAAAACTACCAACAGAACTCGTTTCTGGCACCTTTGCCGGTGGAGCTGTGCATGGGGTGTGTTTGGAACATTTTGTCACCAGCCGAGTCCAAAATTCAGCTATTCTCCATCTCAGCCCAGAAAGCAGGTAGAACAAGTTTTGTAGTGCCTTTCTCTTGCCTACCGGGGTAGTGTAAAAACTACCAACAGAACTCGTTTCTGGCACCTTCCCCGGTGGAGTTGTGCATGGGGTGTGTTTGGAACATTTTGTCACCAGCCGAGTCCAAAATTCAGCGATTCCCCATCTCAGCCCAGAAAGCAGGTAGAACAAGTTTTGTGGTGCCTTTCAGCTGCCTACCGGGGTACTGTAAAAACTACCAACAGAACTCGTTTCTGGCACCTTCCCCGGTGGAGTTGTGCATGGGGTGTGTTTGGAACATTTTGTCACCAGCCGAGTCCAAAATCAGCAATTCCCCATCTCAGCCCAGAAAGCAGGTACAACAAGTTTTGTGGTGCCTTTCAGCTGCCTACCGGGGTACTGTAAAAACTACCAACAGAACTCCTTTCTCGCACCTTCCCCGGTGGAGTTGTGCATGGGGTGTGTTTGGAACATTTTGTCAGGAGCTGAGTCCAAAATTCAGCGATTCTCCATCTCAGCCCAGAAAGCAGGTAGAACAAGTTTTGTGGTGCCTTTCTCTTGCCTACAGGGGTACTGTAAAAACTACCAACAGAACTCGTTTCTGGCACCTTCCCCGGTGGAGGTGTGCATGGGGTGTGTTTGGAACATTTTGTCAGCAGCCGAGTCCAAAATTCAGCCGTTCCCCATCTCTGCCCAGAAAGCAGGTACAACAAGTTTTGTGGTGCCTTTCAGCTGCCTACCGGGGTAGTGTAAAAACTACCAACAGAACTCGTTTCTGGCACCTTCCTCGGTGGAGTTGTGCATGGGGTGTGTTTGGAACATTTTGTCACCAGCCGAGTCCAAAATTCAGCTGTTCCCCATCTAAGCCCAGAAAGCAGGTAGAACAAGTTTTGTGGTGCCTTTCAGCTGCCTACCGGGGTACTGTAAAAACTACCAACAGAACTCGTTTCTGGCACCTTTGCCGGTGGAGCTGTGCATGGGGTGTGTTTGGAACATTTTGTCAGCAGCCGAGTCCAAAATTCAGCTGTTCCCCATCTCAGCCCAGAAAGCAGGTACAACAAGTTTTGTGGTGCCTTTCAGCTGCCTACCGGGGTAGTGTAAAAACTACCAACAGAACTCGTTTCTGGCACCTTCCCCGGAGGAGTTGTGCATGGGGTGTGTTTGGAACATTTTGTCAGGAGCCGAGTCCAAAATTCAGCGATTCTCCATCTCAGCCCAGAAAGCAGGTAGAACAAGTTTTGTGGTGCCTTTCAGCTGCCTACCGGGGTACTGTAAAAACTACCAACAGAACTCGTTTCTGGCACCTTCCCCGGTGGAGGTGTGCATGGGGTGTGTTTGGAACATTTTTTCACCAGCCGAGTCCAAAATTCAGCGATTCCCCATCTCAGCCCAGAAAGCAGGTAGCAAAACTTTTGTGGTGCCTTTCAGCTGCCTACCGGGGTAGTGTAAAAACTACCAACAGAACTCGTTTCTGGCACCTTCCCCGGTGGAGGTGTGCATGGGGTGTGTTTGGAACATTTTTTCACCAGCCGAGTCCAAAATTCAGCCGTTCCCCATCTCTGCCCAGAAAGCAGGTACAACAAGTTTTGTGGTGCCTTTCAGCTGCCTACCGGGGTAGTGTAAAAACTACCAACAGAACTCGTTTCTGGCACCTTCCTCGGTGGAGTTGTGCAAGGGGTGTGTTTGGAACATTTTGTCACCAGCCGAGTCCAAAATTCAGCGATTCCCCATCTAAGCCCAGAAAGCAGGTAGAACAAGTTTTGTGGTGCCTTTCAGCTGCCTACCGGGGTAGTGTAAAAACTACCAACAGAACTCGTTTCTGGCACCTTCCCCGGTGGAGCTGTGCATGGGGTGTGTTTGGAACATTTTGTCAGCAGCCGAGTCCAAAATTCAGCTGTTCCCCATCTCAGCCCAGAAAGCAGGTACAACAAGTTTTGTGGTGCCTTTCAGCTGCCTACCGGGGTAGTGTAAAAACTACCAACAGAACTCGTTTCTGGCACCTTCCCCGGTGGAGTTGTGCATGGGGTGTGTTTGGAACATTTTGTCACCAGCCGAGTCCAAAATTCAGCCGTTCCTCATCTCAGCCCAGAAAGCAGGTAGAACAAGTTTTGTGGTGCCTTTCAGCTGCCTACCGGGGTACTGTAAAAACTACCAACAGAACTCCTTTCTGGCACCTTCCCCGGTGGAGTTGTGCATGGGGTGTGTTTGGAACATTTTGTCAGGAGCCGAGTCCAAAATTCAGCGATTCTCCATCTCAGCCCAGAAAGCAGGTAGAACAAGTTTTGTGGTGCCTTTCTCTTGCCTACCGGGGTACTGTAAAAACTACCAACAGAACTCGTTTCTGGCACCTTCCCCGGTGGAGCTGTGCATGGGGTGTGTTTGGAACATTTTGTCAGGAGCCGAGTCCAAAATTCAGCGATTCTCCATCTCAGCCCAGAAAGCAGGTAGAACAAGTTTTGTGGTGCCTTTCTCTTGCCTACCGGGGTACTGTAAAAACTACCAACAGAACTCGTTTCTGGCACCTTCCCCGGTGGAGCTGTGCATGGGGTGTGTTTGGAACATTTTGTCAGCAGCCGAGTCCAAAATTCAGCTGTTCCCCATCTCAGCCCAGAAAGCAGGTACAACAAGTTTTGTGGTGCCTTTCAGCTGCCTACCGGGGTAGTGTAAAAACTACCAACAGAACTCGTTTCTGGCACCTTCCCCGGTGGAGTTGTGCATGGGGTGTGTTTGGAACATTTTGTCACCAGCCGAGTCCAAAATTCAGCCGTTCCTCATCTCAGCCCAGAAAGCAGGTAGAACAAGTTTTGTGGTGCCTTTCAGCTGCCTACCGGGGTACTGTAAAAACTACCAACAGAACTCCTTTCTCGCACCTTCCCCGGTGGAGTTGTGCATGGGGTGTGTTTGGAACATTTTGTCAGGAGCCGAGTCCAAAATTCAGCGATTCTCCATCTCAGCCCAGAAAGCAGGTAGAACAAGTTTTGTGGTGCCTTTCTCTTGCCTACCGGGGTACTGTAAAAACTACCAACAGAACTCGTTTCTGGCACCTTCCCCGGTGGAGCTGTGCATGGGGTGTGTTTGGAACATTTTGTCAGCAGCCGAGTCCAAAATTCAGCTGTTCCCCATCTCAGCCCAGAAAGCAGGTACAACAAGTTTTGTGGTGCCTTTCAGCTGCCTACCGGGGTAGTGTAAAAACTACCAACAGAACTCGTTTCTGGCACCTTCCCCGGTGGAGTTGTGCATGGGGTGTGTTTGGAACATTTTGTCACCAGCCGAGTCCAAAATTCAGCCGTTCCTCATCTCAGCCCAGAAAGCAGGTAGAACAAGTTTTGTGGTGCCTTTCAGCTGCCTACCGGGGTACTGTAAAAACTACCAACAGAACTCGTTTCTGGCACCTTCCCCGGTGGAGCTGTGCATGGGGTGTGTTTGGAACATTTTGTCACCAGCCGAGTCCAAAATTCAGCGATTCCCCATCTCAGCCCAGAAAGCAGGTAGAACAAGTTTTGTGGTGCCTTTCAGCTGCCTACCGGGGTAGTGTAAAAACTACCAACAGAACTCGTTTCTGGCACCTTCCCCGGTGGAGGTGTGCATGGGGTGTGTTTGGAACATTTTTTCACCAGCCGAGTCCAAAATTCAGCGATTCCCCATCTCAGCCCAGAAAGCAGGTAGCAAAACTTTTGTGGTGCCTTTCAGCTGCCTACCGGGGTAGTGTAAAAACTACCAACAGAACTCGTTTCTGGCACCTTCCCCGGTGGAGGTGTGCATGGGGTGTGTTTGGAACATTTTGTCAGCAGCCGAGTCCAAAATTCAGCCGTTCCCCATCTCTGCCCAGAAAGCAGGTACAACAAGTTTTGTGGTGCCTTTCAGCTGCCTACCGGGGTAGTGTAAAAACTACCAACAGAACTCGTTTCTGGCACCTTCCTCGGTGGAGTTGTGCATGGGGTGTGTTTGGAACATTTTGTCACCAGCCGAGTCCAAAATTCAGCTGTTCCCCATCTAAGCCCAGAAAGCAGGTAGAACAAGTTTTGTGGTGCCTTTCAGCTGCCTACCGGGGTAGTGTAAAAACTACCAACAGAACTCGTTTCTGGCACCTTTGCCGGTGGAGCTGTGCATGGGGTGTGTTTGGAACATTTTGTCACCAGCCGAGTCCAAAATTCAGCTATTCTCCATCTCAGCCCAGAAAGCAGGTAGAACAAGTTTTGTAGTGCCTTTCTCTTGCCTACCGGGGTAGTGTAAAAACTACCAACAGAACTCGTTTCTGGCACCTTCCCCGGTGGAGTTGTGCATGGGGTGTGTTTGGAACATTTTGTCACCAGCCGAGTCCAAAATTCAGCGATTCCCCATCTCAGCCCAGAAAGCAGGTAGAACAAGTTTTGTGGTGCCTTTCAGCTGCCTACCGGGGTACTGTAAAAACTACCAACAGAACTCGTTTCTGGCACCTTCCCCGGTGGAGTTGTGCATGGGGTGTGTTTGGAACATTTTGTCACCAGCCGAGTCCAAAATCAGCAATTCCCCATCTCAGCCCAGAAAGCAGGTACAACAAGTTTTGTGGTGCCTTTCAGCTGCCTACCGGGGTAGTGTAAAAACTACCAACAGAACTCCTTTCTCGCACCTTCCCCGGTGGAGTTGTGCATGGGGTGTGTTTGGAACATTTTGTCAGGAGCTGAGTCCAAAATTCAGCGATTCTCCATCTCAGCCCAGAAAGCAGGTAGAACAAGTTTTGTGGTGCCTTTCTCTTGCCTACAGGGGTACTGTAAAAACTACCAACAGAACTCGTTTCTGGCACCTTCCCCGGTGGAGGTGTGCATGGGGTGTGTTTGGAACATTTTTTCACCAGCCGAGTCCAAAATTCAGCGATTCCCCATCTCAGCCCAGAAAGCAGGTAGCAAAACTTTTGTGGTGCCTTTCAGCTGCCTACCGGGGTACTGTAAAAACTACCAACAGAACTCGTTTCTGGCACCTTTGCCGGTGGAGCTGTGCATGGGGTGTGTTTGGAACATTTTGTCAGGAGCCGAGTCCAAAATTCAGCCGTTCCTCATCTCAGCCCAGAAAGCAGGTACAACAAGTTTTGTGGTGCCTTTCAGCTGCCTACCGGGGTAGTGTAAAAACTACCAACAGAACTCGTTTCTGGCACCTTCCCCGGTGGAGGTGTGCATGGGGTGTGTTTGGAACATTTTTTCACCAGCCGAGTCCAAAATTCAGCTGTTCCCCATCTCAGCCCAGAAAGCAGGTACAACAAGTTTTGTGGTGCCTTTCAGCTGCCTACCGGGGTAGTGTAAAAACTACCAACAGAACTCGTTTCTGGCACCTTCCTCGGTGGAGTTGTGCATGGGGTGTGTTTGGAACATTTTGTTACCAGCCGAGTCCAAAATTCAGCTGTTCCCCATCTCAGCCCAGAAAGCAGGTAGAACAAGTTTTGTGGTGCCTTTCAGCTGCCTACCGGGGTAGTGTAAAAACTACCAACAGAACTCGTTTCTGGCACCTTCCCCGGTGGAGTTGTGCATGGGGTGTGTTTGGAACATTTTGTCACCAGCCGAGTCCAAAATTCAGCCGTTCCTCATCTCAGCCCAGAAAGCAGGTACAACAAGTTTTGTGGTGCCTTTCAGCTGCCTACCGGGGTAGTGTAAAAACTACCAACAGAACTCGTTTCTGGCACCTTTGCCGGTGGAGTTGTGCATGGGGTGTGTTTGGAACCTTTTGTCACCAGCCGAGTCCAAAATTCAGCGATTCCCCCATCTCAGCCCAGAAAGCAGGTAGAACAAGTTTTGTGGTGCCTTTCAGCTGCCTACCGGGGTACTGTAAAAACTACCAACAGAACTCGTTTCTGGCACCTTCCCCGGTGGAGTTGTGCATGGGGTGTGTTTGGAAGATTTTGTCAGGAGCCGAGTCCAAAATTCAGCGATTCTCCATCTCAGCCCAGAAAGCAGGTAGAACAAGTTTTGTGGTGCCTTTCTCTTGCCTACCGGGGTACTGTAAAAACTACCAACAGAACTCGTTTCTGGCACCTTCCCCGGTGGAGGTGTGCATGGGGTGTGTTTGGAACATTTTTTCACCAGCCGAGTCCAAAATTCAGCGATTCCCCATCTCAGCCCAGAAAGCAGGTAGCAAAACTTTTGTGGTGCCTTTCAGCTGCCTACCGGGGTAGTGTAAAAACTACCAACAGAACTCGTTTCTGGCACCTTCCCCGGTGGAGGTGTGCATGGGGTGTGTTTGGAACATTTTGTCAGCAGCCGAGTCCAAAATTCAGCCGTTCCCCATCTCTGCCCAGAAAGCAGGTACAACAAGTTTTGTGGTGCCTTTCAGCTGCCTACCGGGGTAGTGTAAAAACTACCAACAGAACTCGTTTCTGGCACCTTCCTCGGTGGAGTTGTGCATGGGGTGTGTTTGGAACATTTTGTCACCAGCCGAGTCCAAAATTCAGCTGTTCCCCATCTAAGCCCAGAAAGCAGGTAGAACAAGTTTTGTGGTGCCTTTCAGCTGCCTACCGGGGTAGTGTAAAAAACTACCAACAGAACTCGTTTCTGGCACCTTTGCCGGTGGAGCTGTGCATGGGGTGTGTTTGGAACATTTTGTCACCAGCCGAGTCCAAAATTCAGCTATTCTCCATCTCAGCCCAGAAAGCAGGTAGAACAAGTTTTGTAGTGCCTTTCTCTTGCCTACCGGGGTAGTGTAAAAACTACCAACAGAACTCGTTTCTGGCACCTTCCCCGGTGGAGTTGTGCATGGGGTGTGTTTGGAACATTTTGTCACCAGCCGAGTCCAAAATTCAGCGATTCCCCATCTCAGCCCAGAAAGCAGGTAGCAAAACTTTTGTGGTGCCTTTCAGCTGCCTACCGGGGTAGTGTAAAAACTACCAACAGAACTCGTTTCTGGCACCTTCCCCGGTGGAGTTGTGCATGGGGTGTGTTTGGAACATTTTGTCACCAGCCGAGTCCAAAATCAGCAATTCCCCATCTCAGCCCAGAAAGCAGGTACAACAAGTTTTGTGGTGCCTTTCAGCTGCCTACCGGGGTACTGTAAAAACTACCAACAGAACTCCTTTCTCGCACCTTCCCCGGTGGAGTTGTGCATGGGGTGTGTTTGGAACATTTTGTCAGGAGCTGAGTCCAAAATTCAGCGATTCTCCATCTCAGCCCAGAAAGCAGGTAGAACAAGTTTTGTGGTGCCTTTCTCTTGCCTACAGGGGTACTGTAAAAACTACCAACAGAACTCGTTTCTGGCACCTTCCCCGGTGGAGGTGTGCATGGGGTGTGTTTGGAATATTTTTTCACCAGCCGAGTCCAAAATTCAGCGATTCTCCATCTCAGCCCAGAAAGCAGGTAGCAAAACTTTTGTGGTGCCTTTCAGCTGCCTACCGGGGTAGTGTAAAAACTACCAACAGAACTCGTTTCTGGCACCTTCCCCGGTGGAGTTGTGCATGGGGTGTGTTTGGAACATTTTGTCAGGAGCCGAGTCCAAAATTCAGCCGTTCCCCATCTCAGCCCAGAAAGCAGGTACAACAAGTTTTGTGGTGCCTTTCAGCTGCCTACCGGGGTAGTGTAAAAACTACCAACAGAACTCGTTTCTGGCACCTTCCCCGGTGGAGGTGTGCATGGGGTGTGTTTGGAACATTCTGTCACCAGCCGAGTCCAAAATTCAGCTGTTCCCCATCTCAGCCCAGAAAGCAGGTACAACAAGTTTTGTGGTGCCTTTCAGCTGCCTACCGGGGTAGTGTAAAAACTACCAACAGAACTCGTTTCTGGCACCTTCCTCGGTGGAGTTGTGCATGGGGTGTGTTTGGAACATTTTGTTACCAGCCGAGTCCAAAATTCAGCTGTTCCCCATCTCAGCCCAGAAAGCAGGTAGAACAAGTTTTGTGGTGCCTTTCAGCTGCCTACCGGGGTAGTGTAAAAACTACCAACAGAACTCGTTTCTGGCACCTTCCCCGGTGGAGTTGTGCATGGGGTGTGTTTGGAACATTTTGTCACCAGCCGAGTCCAAAATTCAGCCGTTCCTCATCTCAGCCCAGAAAGCAGGTACAACAAGTTTTGTGGTGCCTTTCAGCTGCCTACCGGGGGTAGTGTAAAAACTACCAACAGAACTCGTTTCTGGCACCTTTGCCGGTGGAGTTGTGCATGGGGTGTGTTTGGAACCTTTTGTCACCAGCCGAGTCCAAAATTCAGCGATTCCCCATCTCAGCCCAGAAAGCAGGTAGAACAAGTTTTGTGGTGCCTTTCAGCTGCCTACCGGGGTACTGTAAAAACTACCAACAGAACTCGTTTCTGGCACCTTCCCCGGTGGAGTTGTGCATGGGGTGTGTTTGGAAGATTTTGTCAGGAGCCGAGTCCAAAATTCAGCGATTCTCCATCTCAGCCCAGAAAGCAGGTAGAACAAGTTTTGTGGTGCCTTTCAGCTGCCTACCGGGGTACTGTAAAAACTACCAACAGAACTCGTTTCTGGCACCTTCCCCGGTGGAGGTGTGCATGGGGTGTGTTTGGAACATTTTTTCACCAGCCGAGTCCAAAATTCAGCGATTCCCCATCTCAGCCCAGAAAGCAGGTAGCAAAACTTTTGTGGTGCCTTTCAGCTGCCTACCGGGGTAGTGTAAAAACTACCAACAGAACTCGTTTCTGGCACCTTCCCCGGTGGAGGTGTGCATGGGGTGTGTTTGGAACATTTTTTCACCAGCCGAGTCCAAAATTCAGCCGTTCCCCATCTCTGCCCAGAAAGCAGGTACAACAAGTTTTGTGGTGCCTTTCAGCTGCCTACCGGGGGTAGTGTAAAAACTACCAACAGAACTCGTTTCTGGCACCTTCCTCGGTGGAGTTGTGCATGGGGTGTGTTTGGAACATTTTGTCACCAGCCGAGTCCAAAATTCAGCTGTTCCCCATCTAAGCCCAGAAAGCAGGTAGAACAACTTTTGTGGTGCCTTTCAGCTGCCTACCGGGGTAGTGTAAAAACTACCAACAGAACTCGTTTCTGGCACCTTTGCCGGTGGAGTTGTGCATGGGGTGTGTTTGGAACCTTTTGTCACCAGCCGAGTCCAAAATTCAGCGATTCCCCATCTCAGCCCAGAAAGCAGGTAGAACAAGTTTTGTGGTGCCTTTCAGCTGCCTACCGGGGGTACTGTAAAAACTACCAACAGAACTCGTTTCTGGCACCTTCCCCGGTGGAGTTGTGCATGGGGTGTGTTTGGAAGATTTTGTCAGGAGCCGAGTCCAAAATTCAGCGATTCTCCATCTCAGCCCAGAAAGCAGGTAGAACAAGTTTTGTGGTGCCTTTCTCTTGCCTACCGGGGTACTGTAAAAACTACCAACAGAACTCGTTTCTGGCACCTTCCCCGGTGGAGGTGTGCATGGGGTGTGTTTGGAACATTTTTTCACCAGCCGAGTCCAAAATTCAGCGATTCCCCATCTCAGCCCAGAAAGCAGGTAGCAAAACTTTTGTGGTGCCTTTCAGCTGCCTACCGGGGTAGTGTAAAAACTACCAACAGAACTCGTTTCTGGCACCTTCCCCGGTGGAGGTGTGCATGGGGTGTGTTTGGAACATTTTGTCAGCAGCCGAGTCCAAAATTCAGCCGTTCCCCATCTCTGCCCAGAAAGCAGGTACAACAAGTTTTGTGGTGCCTTTCAGCTGCCTACCGGGGTAGTGTAAAAACTACCAACAGAACTCGTTTCTGGCACCTTCCTCGGTGGAGTTGTGCATGGGGTGTGTTTGGAACATTTTGTCACCAGCCGAGTCCAAAATTCAGCTGTTCCCCATCTAAGCCCAGAAAGCAGGTAGAACAAGTTTTGTGGTGCCTTTCAGCTGCCTACCGGGGTAGTGTAAAAACTACCAACAGAACTCGTTTCTGGCACCTTTGCCGGTGGAGCTGTGCATGGGGTGTGTTTGGAACATTTTGTCACCAGCCGAGTCCAAAATTCAGCTATTCTCCATCTCAGCCCAGAAAGCAGGTAGAACAAGTTTTGTAGTGCCTTTCTCTTGCCTACCGGGGGTAGTGTAAAAACTACCAACAGAACTCGTTTCTGGCACCTTCCCCGGTGGAGTTGTGCATGGGGTGTGTTTGGAACATTTTGTCACCAGCCGAGTCCAAAATTCAGCGATTCCCCATCTCAGCCCAGAAAGCAGGTAGAACAACTTTTGTGGTGCCTTTCAGCTGCCTACCGGGGTAGTGTAAAAACTACCAACAGAACTCGTTTCTGGCACCTTCCCCGGTGGAGTTGTGCATGGGGTGTGTTTGGAACATTTTGTCACCAGCCGAGTCCAAAATCAGCAATTCCCCATCTCAGCCCAGAAAGCAGGTACAACAAGTTTTGTGGTGCCTTTCAGCTGCCTACCGGGGTACTGTAAAAACTACCAACAGAACTCCTTTCTCGCACCTTCCCCGGTGGAGTTGTGCATGGGGTGTGTTTGGAACATTTTGTCAGGAGCTGAGTCCAAAATTCAGCGATTCTCCATCTCAGCCCAGAAAGCAGGTAGAACAAGTTTTGTGGTGCCTTTCTCTTGCCTACAGGGGTACTGTAAAAACTACCAACAGAACTCGTTTCTGGCACCTTCCCCGGTGGAGGTGTGCATGGGGTGTGTTTGGAATATTTTTTCACCAGCCGAGTCCAAAATTCAGCGATTCCCCATCTCAGCCCAGAAAGCAGGTAGCAAAACTTTTGTGGTGCCTTTCAGCTGCCTACCGGGGGTAGTGTAAAAACTACCAACAGAACTCGTTTCTGGCACCTTCCCCGGTGGAGTTGTGCATGGGGTGTGTTTGGAACATTTTGTCAGGAGCCGAGTCCAAAATTCAGCCGTTCCCCATCTCAGCCCAGAAAGCAGGTACAACAAGTTTTGTGGTGCCTTTCAGCTGCCTACCGGGGTAGTGTAAAAACTACCAACAGAACTCGTTTCTGGCACCTTCCCCGGTGGAGGTGTGCATGGGGTGTGTTTGGAACATTCTGTCACCAGCCGAGTCCAAAATTCAGCTGTTCCCCATCTCAGCCCAGAAAGCAGGTACAACAAGTTTTGTGGTGCCTTTCAGCTGCCTACCGGGGTAGTGTAAAAACTACCAACAGAACTCGTTTCTGGCACCTTCCTCGGTGGAGTTGTGCATGGGGTGTGTTTGGAACATTTTGTTACCAGCCGAGTCCAAAATTCAGCTGTTCCCCATCTCAGCCCAGAAAGCAGGGTAGAACAAGTTTTGTGGTGCCTTTCAGCTGCCTACCGGGGTAGTGTAAAAACTACCAACAGAACTCGTTTCTGGCACCTTCCCCGGTGGAGTTGTGCATGGGGGTGTGTTTGGAACATTTTGTCACCAGCCGAGTCCAAAATTCAGCCGTTCCTCATCTCAGCCCAGAAAGCAGGTACAACAAGTTTTGTGGTGCCTTTCAGCTGCCTACCGGGGTAGTGTAAAAACTACCAACAGAACTCGTTTCTGGCACCTTTGCCGGTGGAGTTGTGCATGGGGTGTGTTTGGAACCTTTTGTCACCAGCCGAGTCCAAAATTCAGCGATTCCCCATCTCAGCCCAGAAAGCAGGTAGAACAAGTTTTGTGGTGCCTTTCAGCTGCCTACCGGGGGTACTGTAAAAACTACCAACAGAACTCGTTTCTGGCACCTTCCCCGGTGGAGTTGTGCATGGGGTGTGTTTGGAAGATTTTGTCAGGAGCCGAGTCCAAAATTCAGCGATTCTCCATCTCAGCCCAGAAAGCAGGTAGAACAAGTTTTGTGGTGCCTTTCAGCTGCCTACCGGGGTACTGTAAAAACTACCAACAGAACTCGTTTCTGGCACCTTCCCCGGTGGAGGTGTGCATGGGGTGTGTTTGGAACATTTTTTCACCAGCCGAGTCCAAAATTCAGCGATTCCCCATCTCAGCCCAGAAAGCAGGTAGCAAAACTTTTGTGGTGCCTTTCAGCTGCCTACCGGGGTAGTGTAAAAACTACCAACAGAACTCGTTTCTGGCACCTTCCCCGGTGGAGGTGTGCATGGGGTGTGTGTTTGGAACATTTTTTCACCAGCCGAGTCCAAAATTCAGCCGTTCCCCATCTCTGCCCAGAAAGCAGGTACAACAAGTTTTGTGGTGCCTTTCAGCTGCCTACCGGGGGTAGTGTAAAAACTACCAACAGAACTCGTTTCTGGCACCTTCCTCGGTGGAGTTGTGCATGGGGTGTGTTTGGAACATTTTGTCACCAGCCGAGTCCAAAATTCAGCTGTTCCCCATCTAAGCCCAGAAAGCAGGTAGAACAACTTTTGTGGTGCCTTTCAGCTGCCTACCGGGGTAGTGTAAAAACTACCAACAGAACTCGTTTCTGGCACCTTTGCCGGTGGAGCTGTGCATGGGGTGTGTTTGGAACATTTTGTCAGCAGCCGAGTCCAAAATTCAGCTGTTCCCCATCTCAGCCCAGAAAGCAGGTAGAACAAGTTTTGTGGTGCCTTTCAGCTGCCTACCGGGGTAGTGTAAAAACTACCAACAGAACTCGTTTCTGGCACCTTCCCCGGTGGAGTTGTGCATGGGGTGTGTTTGGAACATTTTGTCAGGAGCCGAGTCCAAAATTCAGCCGTTCCTCATCTCAGCCCAGAAAGCAGGTACAACAAGTTTTGTGGTGCCTTTCAGCTGCCTACCGGGGTACTGTAAAAACTACCAACAGAACTCGTTTCTGGCACCTTCCCCGGTGGAGTTGTGCATGGGGTGTGTTTGGAACATTTTGTCAGGAGCCGAGTCCAAAATTCAGCGATTCTCCATCTCAGCCCAGAAAGCAGGTAGAACAAGTTTTGTGGTGCCTTTCTCTTGCCTACCGGGGTACTGTAAAAACTACCAACAGAACTCGTTTCTGGCACCTTCCCCGGTGGAGCTGTGCATGGGGTGTGTTTGGAACATTTTGTCACCAGCCGAGTCCAAAATTCAGCGATTCCCCATCTCAGCCCAGAAAGCAGGTAGAACAACTTTTGTGGTGCCTTTCAGCTGCCTACCGGGGTAGTGTAAAAACTACCAACAGAACTCGTTTCTGGCACCTTCCCCGGTGGAGGTGTGCATGGGGTGTGTTTGGAACATTTTTTCACCAGCCGAGTCCAAAATTCAGCCGTTCCCCATCTCTGCCCAGAAAGCAGGTACAACAAGTTTTGTGGTGCCTTTCAGCTGCCTACCGGGGTAGTGTAAAAACTACCAACAGAACTCGTTTCTGGCACCTTCCTCGGTGGAGTTGTGCATGGGGTGTGTTTGGAACATTTTGTCACCAGCCGAGTCCAAAATTCAGCTGTTCCCCATCTAAGCCCAGAAAGCAGGTAGAAAAACTTTTGTGGTGCCTTTCAGCTGCCTACCGGGGTAGTGTAAAAACTACCAACAGAACTCGTTTCTGGCACCTTCCCCGGTGGAGGTGTGCATGGGGTGTGTTTGGAACATTTTTTCACCAGCCGAGTCCAAAATTCAGCGATTCCCCATCTCAGCCCAGAAAGCAGGTAGCAAAACTTTTGTGGTGCCTTTCAGCTGCCTACCGGGGTAGTGTAAAAACTACCAACAGAACTCGTTTCTGGCACCTTCCCCGGTGGAGGTGTGCATGGGGTGTGTTTGGAACATTTTTTCACCAGCCGAGTCCAAAATTCAGCCGTTCCCCATCTCTGCCCAGAAAGCAGGTACAACAAGTTTTGTGGTGCCTTTCAGCTGCCTACCGGGGTAGTGTAAAAACTACCAACAGAACTCGTTTCTGGCACCTTCCTCGGTGGAGTTGTGCATGGGGTGTGTTTGGAACATTTTTTCACCAGCCGAGTCCAAAATTCAGCTGTTCCCCATCTAAGCCCAGAAAGCAGGTAGAACAAGTTTTGTGGTGCCTTTCAGCTGCCTACCGGGGTACTGTAAAAACTACCAACAGAACTCGTTTCTGGCACCTTTGCCGGTGGAGCTGTGCATGGGGTGTGTTTGGAACATTTTGTCACCAGCCGAGTCCAAAATTCAGCTATTCTCCATCTCAGCCCAGAAAGCAGGTAGAACAAGTTTTGTAGTGCCTTTCTCTTGCCTACCGGGGTAGTGTAAAAACTACCAACAGAACTCGTTTCTGGCACCTTCCCCGGTGGAGTTGTGCATGGGGTGTGTTTGGAACATTTTGTCACCAGCCGAGTCCAAAATTCAGCGATTCCCCATCTCAGCCCAGAAAGCAGGTAGAACAAGTTTTGTGGTGCCTTTCAGCTGCCTACCGGGGGTACTGTAAAAACTACCAACAGAACTCGTTTCTGGCACCTTCCCCGGTGGAGTTGTGCATGGGGTGTGTTTGGAACATTTTGTCACCAGCCGAGTCCAAAATCAGCAATTCCCCATCTCAGCCCAGAAAGCAGGTACAACAAGTTTTGTGGTGCCTTTCAGCTGCCTACCGGGGTACTGTAAAAACTACCAACAGAACTCCTTTCTCGCACCTTCCCCGGTGGAGTTGTGCATGGGGTGTGTTTGGAACATTTTGTCAGGAGCTGAGTCCAAAATTCAGCGATTCTCCATCTCAGCCCAGAAAGCAGGTAGAACAAGTTTTGTGGTGCCTTTCTCTTGCCTACAGGGGTAGTGTAAAAACTACCAACAGAACTCGTTTCTGGCACCTTCCCCGGTGGAGGTGTGCATGGGGTGTGTTTGGAACATTTTTTCACCAGCCGAGTCCAAAATTCAGCGATTCCCCATCTCAGCCCAGAAAGCAGGTAGCAAAACTTTTGTGGTGCCTTTCAGCTGCCTACCGGGGTAGTGTAAAAACTACCAACAGAACTCGTTTCTGGCACCTTCCCCGGTGGAGGTGTGCATGGGGTGTGTTTGGAACATTTTGTCAGGAGCCGAGTCCAAAATTCAGCCGTTCCCCATCTCAGCCCAGAAAGCAGGTACAACAAGTTTTGTGGTGCCTTTCAGCTGCCTACCGGGGTAGTGTAAAAACTACCAACAGAACTCGTTTCTGGCACCTTCCCCGGTGGAGGTGTGCATGGGGTGTGTTTGGAACATTTTTTCACCAGCCGAGTCCAAAATTCAGCTGTTCCCCATCTCAGCCCAGAAAGCAGGTACAACAAGTTTTGTGGTGCCTTTCAGCTGCCTACCGGGGTAGTGTAAAAACTACCAACAGAACTCGTTTCTGGCACCTTCCTCGGTGGAGTTGTGCATGGGGTGTGTTTGGAACATTTTGTTACCAGCCGAGTCCAAAATTCAGCTGTTCCCCATCTCAGCCCAGAAAGCAGGTAGAACAAGTTTTGTGGTGCCTTTCAGCTGCCTACCGGGGTAGTGTAAAAACTACCAACAGAACTCGTTTCTGGCACCTTCCCCGGTGGAGTTGTGCATGGGGTGTGTTTGGAACATTTTGTCACCAGCCGAGTCCAAAATTCAGCCGTTCCTCATCTCAGCCCAGAAAGCAGGTACAACAAGTTTTTTGGTGCCTTTCAGCTGCCTACCGGGGGTAGTGTAAAAACTACCAACAGAACTCGTTTCTGGCACCTTTGCCGGTGGAGTTGTGCATGGGGTGTGTTTGGAACCTTTTGTCACCAGCCGAGTCCAAAATTCAGCGCTTCCCCATCTCAGCCCAGAAAGCAGGTAGAACAAGTTTTGTGGTGCCTTTCAGCTGCCTACCGGGGTACTGTAAAAACTACCAACAGAACTCGTTTCTGGCACCTTCCCCGGTGGAGTTGTGCATGGGGTGTGTTTGGAAGATTTTGTCAGGAGCCGAGTCCAAAATTCAGCGATTCTCCATCTCAGCCCAGAAAGCAGGTAGAACAAGTTTTGTGGTGCCTTTCTCTTGCCTACCGGGGTACTGTAAAAACTACCAACAGAACTCGTTTCTGGCACCTTCCCCGGTGGAGGTGTGCATGGGGTGTGTTTGGAACATTTTTTCACCAGCCGAGTCCAAAATTCAGCGATTCCCCATCTCAGCCCAGAAAGCAGGTAGCAAAACTTTTGTGGTGCCTTTCAGCTGCCTACCGGGGTAGTGTAAAAACTACCAACAGAACTCGTTTCTGGCACCTTCCCCGGTGGAGGTGTGCATGGGGTGTGTTTGGAACATTTTTTCACCAGCCGAGTCCAAAATTCAGCCGTTCCCCATCTCTGCCCAGAAAGCAGGTACAACAAGTTTTGTGGTGCCTTTCAGCTGCCTACCGGGGTAGTGTAAAAACTACCAACAGAACTCGTTTCTGGCACCTTCCTCGGTGGAGTTGTGCATGGGGTGTGTTTGGAACATTTTGTCACCAGCCGAGTCCAAAATTCAGCTGTTCCCCATCTAAGCCCAGAAAGCAGGTAGAACAACTTTTGTGGTGCCTTTCAGCTGCCTACCGGGGGTACTGTAAAAACTACCAACAGAACTCGTTTCTGGCACCTTTGCCGGTGGAGCTGTGCATGGGGTGTGTTTGGAACATTTTGTCAGCAGCCGAGTCCAAAATTCAGCTGTTCCCCATCTCAGCCCAGAAAGCAGGTAGAACAAGTTTTGTGGTGCCTTTCAGCTGCCTACCGGGGTAGTGTAAAAACTACCAACAGAACTCGTTTCTGGCACCTTCCCCGGTGGAGTTGTGCATGGGGTGTGTTTGGAACATTTTGTCAGGAGCCGAGTCCAAAATTCAGCCGTTCCTCATCTCAGCCCAGAAAGCAGGTACAACAAGTTTTGTGGTGCCTTTCAGCTGCCTACCGGGGGTAGTGTAAAAACTACCAACAGAACTCCTTTCTGGCACCTTCCCCGGTGGAGTTGTGCATGGGGTGTGTTTGGAACATTTTGTCAGCAGCCGAGTCCAAAATTCAGCGATTCTCCATCTCAGCCCAGAAAGCAGGTAGAACAAGTTTTGTGGTGCCTTTCTCTTGCCTACCGGGGTACTGTAAAAACTACCAACAGAACTCGTTTCTGGCACCTTCCCCGGTGGAGCTGTGCATGGGGTGTGTTTGGAACATTTTGTCACCAGCCGAGTCCAAAATTCAGCGATTCCCCATCTCAGCCCAGAAAGCAGGTAGAACAACTTTTGTGGTGCCTTTCAGCTGCCTACCGGGGGTAGTGTAAAAACTACCAACAGAACTCGTTTCTGGCACCTTCCCCGGTGGAGGTGTGCATGGGGTGTGTTTGGAACATTTTTTCACCAGCCGAGTCCAAAATTCAGCCGTTCCCCATCTCTGCCCAGAAAGCAGGTACAACAAGTTTTGTGGTGCCTTTCAGCTGCCTACCGGGGTAGTGTAAAAACTACCAACAGAACTCATTTCTGGCACCTTCCTCGGTGGAGTTGTGCATGGGGTGTGTTTGGAACATTTTGTCACCAGCCGAGTCCAAAATTCAGCTGTTCCCCATCTAAGCCCAGAAAGCAGGTAGAACAAGTTTTGTGGTGCCTTTCAGCTGCCTACCGGGGTAGTGTAAAAACTACCAACAGAACTCGTTTCTGGCACCTTCCCCGGTGGAGGTGTGCATGGGGTGTGTTTGGAACATTTTTTCACCAGCCGAGTCCAAAATTCAGCGATTCCCCATCTCAGCCCAGAAAGCAGGTAGCAAAACTTTTGTGGTGCCTTTCAGCTGCCTACCGGGGTAGTGTAAAAACTACCAACAGAACTCGTTTCTGGCACCTTCCCCGGTGGAGGTGTGCATGGGGTGTGTTTGGAACATTTTGTCAGCAGCCGAGTCCAAAATTCAGCCGTTCCCCATCTCTGCCCAGAAAGCAGGTACAACAAGTTTTGTGGTGCCTTTCAGCTGCCTACCGGGGTAGTGTAAAAACTACCAACAGAACTCGTTTCTGGCACCTTCCTCGGTGGAGTTGTGCATGGGGTGTGTTTGGAACATTTTGTCACCAGCCGAGTCCAAAATTCAGCTGTTCCCCATCTAAGCCCAGAAAGCAGGTAGAACAAGTTTTGTGGTGCCTTTCAGCTGCCTACCGGGGTACTGTAAAAACTACCAACAGAACTCGTTTCTGGCACCTTTGCCGGTGGAGCTGTGCATGGGGTGTGTTTGGAACATTTTGTCAGCAGCCGAGTCCAAAATTCAGCTGTTCCCCATCTCAGCCCAGAAAGCAGGTACAACAAGTTTTGTGGTGCCTTTCAGCTGCCTACCGGGGTAGTGTAAAAACTACCAACAGAACTCGTTTCTGGCACCTTCCCCGGAGGAGTTGTGCATGGGGTGTGTTTGGAACATTTTGTCAGGAGCCGAGTCCAAAATTCAGCGATTCTCCATCTCAGCCCAGAAAGCAGGCAGAACAAGTTTTGTGGTGCCTTTCTCTTGCCTACCGGGGTACTGCAAAAACTACCAACAGAACTCGTTTCTGGCACCTTCCCCGGTGGAGGTGTGCATGGGGTGTGTTTGGAACATTTTGTCACCAGCCGAGTCCAAAATTCAGCGATTCCCCATCTCAGCCCAGAAAGCAGGTAGCAAAACTTTTGTGGTGCCTTTCAGCTGCCTACCGGGGTAGTGTAAAAACTACCAACAGAACTCGTTTCTGGCACCTTCCCCGGTGGAGGTGTGCATGGGGTGTGTTTGGAACATTTTTTCACCAGCCGAGTCCAAAATTCAGCCGTTCCCCATCTCTGCCCAGAAAGCAGGTACAACAAGTTTTGTGGTGCCTTTCAGCTGCCTACCGGGGTAGTGTAAAAACTACCAACAGAACTCGTTTCTGGCACCTTCCTCGGTGGAGTTGTGCAAGGGGTGTGTTTGGAACATTTTGTCACCAGCCGAGTCCAAAATTCAGCGATTCCCCATCTAAGCCCAGAAAGCAGGTACAACAAGTTTTGTGGTGCCTTTCAGCTGCCTACCGGGGTAGTGTAAAAACTACCAACAGAACTCGTTTCTGGCACCTTCCCCGGTGGAGCTGTGCATGGGGTGTGTTTGGAACATTTTGTCAGCAGCCGAGTCCAAAATTCAGCTGTTCCCCATCTCAGCCCAGAAAGCAGGTACAACAAGTTTTGTGGTGCCTTTCAGCTGCCTACCGGGGTAGTGTAAAAACTACCAACAGAACTCGTTTCTGGCACCTTCCCCGGTGGAGTTGTGCATGGGGTGTGTTTGGAACATTTTGTCACCAGCCGAGTCCAAAATTCAGCCGTTCCCCATCTCTGCCCAGAAAGCAGGTACAACAAGTTTTGTGGTGCCTTTCAGCTGCCTACCGGGGTAGTGTAAAAACTACCAACAGAACTCGTTTCTGGCACCTTCCTCGGTGGAGTTGTGCATGGGGTGTGTTTGGAACATTTTGTCACCAGCCGAGTCCAAAATTCAGCTGTTCCCCATCTAAGCCCAGAAAGCAGGTAGAACAAGTTTTGTGGTGCCTTTCAGCTGCCTACCGGGGTAGTGTAAAAACTACCAACAGAACTCGTTTCTGGCACCTTCCCCGGTGGAGGTGTGCATGGGGTGTGTTTGGAACATTTTTTCACCAGCCGAGTCCAAAATTCAGCTGTTCCCCATCTAAGCCCAGAAAGCAGGTAGAACAAGTTTTGTGGTGCCTTTCAGCTGCCTACCGGGGTAGTGTAAAAACTACCAACAGAACTCGTTTCTGGCACCTTCCCCGGTGGAGGTGTGCATGGGGTGTGTTTCGAACATTTTTTCACCAGCCGAGTCCAAAATTCAGCGATTCCCCATCTCAGCCCAGAAAGCAGGTAGCAAAACTTTTGTGGTGCCTTTCAGCTGCCTACCGGGGTAGTGTAAAAACTACCAACAGAACTCGTTTCTGGCACCTTCCCCGGTGGAGGTGTGCATGGGGTGTGTTTGGAACATTTTGTCAGCAGCCGAGTCCAAAATTCAGCCGTTCCCCATCTCTGCCCAGAAAGCAGGTACAACAAGTTTTGTGGTGCCTTTCAGCTGCCTACCGGGGTAGTGTAAAAACTACCAACAGAACTCGTTTCTGGCACCTTCCTCGGTGGAGTTGTGCATGGGGTGTGTTTGGAACATTTTGTCACCAGCCGAGTCCAAAATTCAGCTGTTCCCCATCTAAGCCCAGAAAGCAGGTAGAACAAGTTTTGTGGTGCCTTTCAGCTGCCTACCGGGGTACTGTAAAAACTACCAACAGAACTCGTTTCTGGCACCTTCCCCGGTGGAGGTGTGCATGGGGTGTGTTTGGAACATTTTGTCAGCAGCCGAGTCCAAAATTCAGCTGTTCCCCATCTCAGCCCAGAAAGCAGGTACAACAAGTTTTGTGGTGCCTTTCAGCTGCCTACCGGGGTAGTGTAAAAACTACCAACAGAACTCGTTTCTGGCACCTTCCCCGGAGGAGTTGTGCATGGGGTGTGTTTGGAACATTTTGTCAGGAGCCGAGTCCAAAATTCAGCGATTCTCCATCTCAGCCCAGAAAGCAGGTAGAACAAGTTTTGTGGTGCCTTTCTCTTGCCTACCGGGGTACTGTAAAAACTACCAACAGAACTCGTTTCTGGCACCTTCCCCGGTGGAGGTGTGCATGGGGTGTGTTTGGAACATTTTTTCACCAGCCGAGTCCAAAATTCAGCGATTCCCCATCTCAGCCCAGAAAGCAGGTAGCAAAACTTTTGTGGTGCCTTTCAGCTGCCTACCGGGGTAGTGTAAAAACTACCAACAGAACTCGTTTCTGGCACCTTCCCCGGTGGAGGTGTGCATGGGGTGTGTTTGGAACATTTTTTCACCAGCCGAGTCCAAAATTCAGCCGTTCCCCATCTCTGCCCAGAAAGCAGGTACAACAAGTTTTGTGGTGCCTTTCAGCTGCCTACCGGGGTAGTGTAAAAACTACCAACAGAACTCGTTTCTGGCACCTTCCTCGGTGGAGTTGTGCAAGGGGTGTGTTTGGAACATTTTGTCACCAGCCGAGTCCAAAATTCAGCGATTCCCCATCTAAGCCCAGAAAGCAGGTACAACAAGTTTTGTGGTGCCTTTCAGCTGCCTACCGGGGTAGTGTAAAAACTACCAACAGAACTCGTTTCTGGCACCTTCCCCGGTGGAGCTGTGCATGGGGTGTGTTTGGAACATTTTGTCAGCAGCCGAGTCCAAAATTCAGCTGTTCCCCATCTCAGCCCAGAAAGCAGGTACAACAAGTTTTGTGGTGCCTTTCAGCTGCCTACCGGGGTAGTGTAAAAACTACCAACAGAACTCGTTTCTGGCACCTTCCCCGGTGGAGTTGTGCATGGGGTGTGTTTGGAACATTTTGTCACCAGCCGAGTCCAAAATTCAGCCGTTCCTCATCTCAGCCCAGAAAGCAGGTAGAACAAGTTTTGTGGTGCCTTTCAGCTGCCTACCGGGGTACTGTAAAAACTACCAACAGAACTCCTTTCTCGCACCTTCCCCGGTGGAGTTGTGCATGGGGTGTGTTTGGAACATTTTGTCAGGAGCCGAGTCCAAAATTCAGCGATTCTCCATCTCAGCCCAGAAAGCAGGTAGAACAAGTTTTGTGGTGCCTTTCTCTTGCCTACTGGGGTACTGTAAAAACTACCAACAGAACTCGTTTCTGGCACCTTCCCCGGTGGAGGTGTGCATGGGGTGTGTTTGGAACATTTTGTCACCAGCCGAGTCCAAAATTCAGCGATTCCCCATCTCAGCCCAGAAAGCAGGTAGAACAACTTTTGTGGTGCCTTTCAGCTGCCTACCGGGGTAGTGTAAAAACTACCAACAGAACTCATTTCTGGCACCTTCCCCGGTGGAGGTGTGCATGGGGTGTGTTTGGAACATTTTGTCACCAGCCGAGTCCAAAATTCAGCCGTTCCCCATCTCTGCCCAGAAAGCAGGTACAACAAGTTTTGTGGTGCCTTTCAGCTGCCTACCGGGGTAGTGTAAAAACTACCAACAGAACTCGTTTCTGGCACCTTCCTCGGTGGAGTTGTGCATGGGGTGTGTTTGGAACATTTTGTCACCAGCCGAGTCCAAAATTCAGCTGTTCCCCATCTAAGCCCAGAAAGCAGGTAGAACAACTTTTGTGGTGCCTTTCAGCTGCCTACCGGGGTACTGTAAAAACTACCAACAGAACTCGTTTCTGGCACCTTCCCCCGGTGGAGGTGTGCATGGGGTGTGTTTGGAACATTTTTTCACCAGCCGAGTCCAAAATTCAGCGATTCCCCATCTCAGCCCAGAAAGCAGGTAGCAAAACTTTTGTGGTGCCTTTCAGCTGCCTACCGGGGTAGTGTAAAAACTACCAACAGAACTCGTTTCTGGCACCTTCCCCGGTGGAGGTGTGCATGGGGTGTGTTTGGAACATTTTTTCACCAGCCGAGTCCAAAATTCAGCCGTTCCCCATCTCTGCCCAGAAAGCAGGTAGAACAAGTTTTGTGGTGCCTTTCAGCTGCCTACCGGGGTACTGTAAAAACTACCAACAGAACTCGTTTCTGGCACCTTCCCCGGTGGAGTTGTGCATGGGGTGTGTTTGGAACATTTTTTCACCAGCCGAGTCCAAAATTCAGCTGTTCTCCATCTAAGCCCAGAAAGCAGGTAGAACAAGTTTTGTGGTGCCTTTCAGCTGCCTACCGGGGTACTGTAAAAACTACCAACAGAACTCGTTTCTGGCACCTTCCCCTGTGGAGGTGTGCATGGGGTGTGTTTGGAACATTTTTTCACCAGCCGAGTCCAAAATTCAGCGATTCCCCATCTCAGCCCAGAAAGCAGGTAGCAAAACTTTTGTGGTGCCTTTCAGCTGCCTACCGGGGTAGTGTAAAAACTACCAACAGAACTCGTTTCTGGCACCTTTCCCGGTGGAGGTGTGCATGGGGTGTGTTTGGAACATTTTTTCACCAGCCGAGTCCAAAATTCAGCCGTTCCCCATCTCTGCCCAGAAAGCAGGTACAACAAGTTTTGTGGTGCCTTTCAGCTGCCTACCGGGGTACTGTAAAAACTACCAACAGAACTCGTTTCTGGCACCTTCCCCGGTGGAGTTGTGCATGGGGTGTGTTTGGAACATTTTGTCAGGAGCCGAGTCCAAAATTCAGCGATTCTCCATCTCAGCCCAGAAAGCAGGTAGAACAAGTTTTGTGGTGCCTTTCTCTTGCCTACCGGGGTACTGTAAAAACTACCAACAGAACTCGTTTCTGGCACCTTCCCCGGTGGAGGTGTGCATGGGGTGTGTTTGGAACATTTTTTCACCAGCCGAGTCCAAAATTCAGCGATTCCCCATCTCAGCCCAGAAAGCAGGTAGCAAAACTTTTGTGGTGCCTTTCAGCTGCCTACCGGGGTAGTGTAAAAACTACCAACAGAACTCGTTTCTGGCACCTTCCCCGGTGGAGGTGTGCATGGGGTGTGTTTGGAACATTTTTTTCACCAGCCGAGTCCAAAATTCAGCCGTTCCCCATCTCTGCCCAGAAAGCAGGTACAACAAGTTTTGTGGTGCCTTTCAGCTGCCTACCGGGGTAGTGTAAAAACTACCAACAGAACTCGTTTCTGGCACCTTCCTCGGTGGAGTTGTGCAAGGGGTGTGTTTGGAACATTTTGTCACCAGCCGAGTCCAAAATTCAGCTGTTCCCCATCTAAGCCCAGAAAGCAGGTAGAACAAGTTTTGTGGTGCCTTTCAGCTGCCTACCGGGGTAGTGTAAAAACTACCAACAGAACTCGTTTCTGGCACCTTCCCCGGTGGAGGTGTGCATGGGGTGTGTTTGGAACATTTTTTCACCAGCCGAGTCCAAAATTCAGCGATTCCCCATCTCAGCCCAGAAAGCAGGTAGCAAAACTTTTGTGGTGCCTTTCAGCTGCCTACCGGGGTAGTGTAAAAACTACCAACAGAACTCGTTTCTGGCACCTTCCCCGGTGGAGGTGTGCATGGGGTGTGTTTGGAACATTTTTTCACCAGCCGAGTCCAAAATTCAGCCGTTCCCCATCTCTGCCCAGAAAGCAGGTACAACAAGTTTTGTGGTGCCTTTCAGCTGCCTACCGGGGTAGTGTAAAAACTACCAACAGAACTCGTTTCTGGCACCTTCCTCGGTGGAGTTGTGCAAGGGGTGTGTTTGGAACATTTTGTCACCAGCCGAGTCCAAAATTCAGCTGTTCCCCATCTCAGCCCAGAAAGCAGGTACAACAAGTTTTGTGGTGCCTTTCAGCTGCCTACCGGGGTACTGTAAAAACTACCAACAGAACTCGTTTCTGGCACCTTTGCCGGTGGAGCTGTGCATGGGGTGTGTTTGGAACATTTTGTCAGCAGCCGAGTCCAAAATTCAGCTGTTCCCCATCTCAGCCCAGAAAGCAGGTACAACAAGTTTTGTGGTGCCTTTCAGCTGCCTACCGGGGTAGTGTAAAAACTACCAACAGAACTCGTTTCTGGCACCTTCCCCGGTGGAGGTGTGCATGGGGTGTGTTTGGAACATTTTGTCAGCAGCCGAGTCCAAAATTCAGCGATTCCCCATCTCAGCCCAGAAAGCAGGTAGAACAAGTTTTGTGGTGCCTTTCTCTTGCCTACCGGGGTAGTGTAAAAACTACCAACAGAACTCGTTTCTGGCACCTTCCCCGGTGGAGTTGTGCATGGGGTGTGTTTGGAACATTTTGTCACCAGCCGAGTCCAAAATTCAGCTGTTCCCCATCTAAGCCCAGAAAGCAGGTAGAACAAGTTTTGTGGTGCCTTTCAGCTGCCTACCGGGGTACTGTAAAAACTACCAACAGAACTCGTTTCTGGCACCTTTGCCGGTGGAGCTGTGCATGGGGTGTGTTTGGAACATTTTGTCACCAGCCGAGTCCAAAATTCAGCTGTTCCCCATCTCAGCCCAGAAAGCAGGTAGAACAAGTTTTGTGGTGCCTTTCAGCTGCCTACCGGGGTAGTGTAAAAACTACCAACAGAACTCGTTTCTGGCACCTTCCCCGGAGGAGTTGTGCATGGGGTGTGTTTGGAACATTTTGTCAGGAGCCGAGTCCAAAATTCAGCCGTTCCTCATCTCAGCCCAGAAAGCAGGTACAACAAGTTTTGTGGTGCCTTTCAGCTGCCTACCGGGGTACTGTAAAAACTACCAACAGAACTCCTTTCTCGCACCTTCCCCGGTGGAGTTGTGCATGGGGTGTGTTTGGAACATTTTGTCAGCAGCCGAGTCCAAAATTCAGCGATTCTCCATCTCAGCCCAGAAAGCAGGTAGAACAAGTTTTGTGGTGCCTTTCTCTTGCCTACCGGGGTACTGTAAAAACTACCAACAGAACTCGTTTCTGGCACCTTCCCCGGTGGAGGTGTGCATGGGGTGTGTTTGGAACATTTTTTCACCAGCCGAGTCCAAAATTCAGCGATTCCCCATCTCAGCCCAGAAAGCAGGTAGCAAAACTTTTGTGGTGCCTTTCAGCTGCCTACCGGGGTAGTGTAAAAACTACCAACAGAACTCGTTTCTGGCACCTTCCTCGGTGGAGTTGTGCAAGGGGTGTGTTTGGAACATTTTGTCACCAGCCGAGTCCAAAATTCAGCTGTTCCCCATCTCAGCCCAGAAAGCAGGTACAACAAGTTTTGTGGTGCCTTTCAGCTGCCTACCGGGGTAGTGTAAAAACTACCAACAGAACTCGTTTCTGGCACCTTCCCCGGTGGAGTTGTGCATGGGGTGTGTTTGGAACATTTTGTCACCAGCCGAGTCCAAAATTCAGCCGTTCCTCATCTCAGCCCAGAAAGCAGGTACAACAAGTTTTGTGGTGCCTTTCAGCTGCCTACCGGGGTAGTGTAAAAACTACCAACAGAACTCGTTTCTGGCACCTTCCCCGGTGGAGTTGTGCATGGGGTGTGTTTGGAACATTTTGTCAGGAGCCGAGTCCAAAATTCAGCGATTCTCCATCTCAGCCCAGAAAGCAGGTACAACAAGTTTTGTGGTGCCTTTCAGCTGCCTACCGGTGGTACTGTAAAAACTACCAACAGAACTCGTTTCTGGCACCTTCCCCGGTGGAGGTGTGCATGGGGTGTGTTTGGAACATTTTTTCACCAGCCGAGTCCAAAATTCAGCGATTCCCCATCTCAGCCCAGAAAGCAGGTAGCAAAACTTTTGTGGTGCCTTTCAGCTGCCTACCGGGGTAGTGTAAAAACTACCAACAGAACTCGTTTCTGGCCCCTTTGCCGGTGGAGCTGTGCATGGGGTGTGTTTGGAACATTTTTTCACCAGCCGAGTCCAAAATTCAGCCGTTCCCCATCTCTGCCCAGAAAGCAGGTACAACAAGTTTTGTGGTGCCTTTCAGCTGCCTACCGGGGTAGTGTAAAAACTACCAACAGAACTCGTTTCTGGCACCTTCCTCGGTGGAGTTGTGCAAGGGGTGTGTTTGGAACATTTTGTCACCAGCCGAGTCCAAAATTCAGCTGTTCCCCATCTAAGCCCAGAAAGCAGGTACAACAAGTTTTGTGGTGCCTTTCAGCTGCCTACCGGGGTACTGTAAAAACTACCAACAGAACTCGTTTCTGGCACCTTTGCCGGTGGAGCTGTGCATGGGGTGTGTTTGGAACATTTTGTCAGCAGCCGAGTCCAAAATTCAGCTGTTCCCCATCTCAGCCCAGAAAGCAGGTACAACAAGTTTTGTGGTGCCTTTCAGCTGCCTACCGGGGTAGTGTAAAAACTACCAACAGAACTCGTTTCTGGCACCTTCCCCGGTGGAGGTGTGCATGGGGTGTGTTTGGAACATTTTTTCAGCAGCCGAGTCCAAAATTCAGCCGTTCCCCATCTCTGCCCAGAAAGCAGGTACAACAAGTTTTGTGGTGCCTTTCAGCTGCCTACCGGGGTACTGTAAAAACTACCAACAGAACTCGTTTCTGGCACCTTCCTCGGTGGAGTTGTGCATGGGGTGTGTTTGGAACATTTTGTCACCAGCCGAGTCCAAAATTCAGCTGTTCCCCATCTAAGCCCAGAAAGCAGGTAGAACAAGTTTTGTGGTGCCTTTCAGCTGCCTACCGGGGTAGTGTAAAAACTACCAACAGAACTCGTTTCTGGCACCTTTGCCGGTGGAGCTGTGCATGGGGTGTGTTTGGAACATTTTGTCAGCAGCCGAGTCCAAAATTCAGCTGTTCCCCATCTCAGCCCAGAAAGCAGGTACAACAAGTTTTTTGGTGCCTTTCAGCTGCCTACCGGGGTAGTGTAAAAACTACCAACAGAACTCGTTTCTGGCACCTTCCCCGGTGGAGTTGTGCATGGGGTGTGTTTGGAACATTTTGTCAGGAGCCGAGTCCAAAATTCAGCCGTTCCTCATCTCAGCCCAGAAAGCAGGTACAACAAGTTTTGTGGTGCCTTTCAGCTGCCTACCGGGGTACTGTAAAAACTACCAACAGAACTCCTTTCTGGCACCTTCCCCGGTGGAGTTGTGCATGGGGTGTGTTTGGAACATTTTGTCAGGAGCCGAGTCCAAAATTCAGCGATTCTCCATCTCAGCCCAGAAAGCAGGTACAACAAGTTTTGTGGTGCCTTTCAGCTGCCTACCGGGGTAGTGTAAAAACTACCAACAGAACTCGTTCCTGGCACCTTCCCCGGTGGAGGTGTGCATGGGGTGTGTTTGGAACATTTTTTCACCAGCCGAGTCCAAAATTCAGCGATTCCCCATCTCAGCCCAGAAAGCAGGTAGCAAAACTTTTGTGGTGCCTTTCAGCTGCCTACCGGGGTAGTGTAAAAACTACCAACAGAACTCGTTTCTGGCACCTTCCCCGGTGGAGGTGTGCATGGGGTGTGTTTGGAACATTTTTTCACCAGCCGAGTCCAAAATTCAGCCGTTCCCCATCTCTGCCCAGAAAGCAGGTACAACAAGTTTTGTGGTGCCTTTCAGCTGCCTACCGGGGTACTGTAAAAACTACCAACAGAACTCGTTTCTGGCACCTTCCTCGGTGGAGTTGTGCATGGGGTGTGTTTGGAACATTTTGTCACCAGCCGAGTCCAAAATTCAGCTGTTCCCCATCTAAGCCCAGAAAGCAGGTACAACAAGTTTTGTGGTGCCTTTCAGCTGCCTACCGGGGTACTGTAAAAACTACCAACAGAACTCGTTTCTGGCACCTTTGCCGGTGGAGCTGTGCATGGGGTGTGTTTGGAACATTTTGTCAGCAGCCGAGTCCAAAATTCAGCTGTTCCCCATCTCAGCCCAGAAAGCAGGTACAACAAGTTTTTTGGTGCCTTTCAGCTGCCTACCGGGGTAGTGTAAAAACTACCAACAGAACTCGTTTCTGGCACCTTCCCCGGTGGAGTTGTGCATGGGGTGTGTTTGGAACATTTTGTCAGGAGCCGAGTCCAAAATTCAGCCGTTCCTCATCTCAGCCCAGAAAGCAGGTACAACAAGTTTTGTGGTGCCTTTCAGCTGCCTACCGGGGTACTGTAAAAACTACCAACAGAACTCGTTTCTGGCACCTTCCCCGGTGGAGTTGTGCATGGGGTGTGTTTGGAACATTTTGTCACCAGCCGAGTCCAAAATTCAGCGATTCTCCATCTCAGCCCAGAAAGCAGGTACAACAAGTTTTGTGGTGCCTTTCTCTTGCCTACCGGGGTAGTGTAAAAACTACCAACAGAACTCGTTTCTGGCCCCTTCCCCGGTGGAGGTGTGCATGGGGTGTGTTTGGAACATTTTTTCACCAGCCGAGTCCAGAATTCAGCCGTTCCCCATCTCTGCCCAGAAAGCAGGTACAACAAGTTTTGTGGTGCCTTTCAGCTGCCTACCGGGGTAGTGTAAAAACTACCAACAGAACTCGTTTCTGGCACCTTCCTCGGTGGAGTTGTGCAAGGGGTGTGTTTGGAACATTTTGTCAGCAGCCGAGTCCAAAATTCAGCTGTTCCCCATCTAAGCCCAGAAAGCAGGTAGAACAACTTTTGTGGTGCCTTTCAGCTGCCTACCGGGGTACTGTAAAAACTACCAACAGAACTCGTTTCTGGCACCTTCCCCGGTGGAGCTGTGCATGGGGTGTGTTTGGAACATTTTGTCAGCAGCCGAGTCCAAAATTCAGCTGTTCCCCATCTCAGCCCAGAAAGCAGGTACAACAAGTTTTGTGGTGCCTTTCAGCTGCCTACCGGGGTAGTGTAAAAACTACCAACAGAACTCGTTTCTGGCACCTTCCCCGGTGGAGTTGTGCATGGGGTGTGTTTGGAACATTTTGTCACCAGCCGAGTCCAAAATTCAGCCGTTCCTCATCTCAGCCCAGAAAGCAGGTACAACAAGTTTTGTGGTGCCTTTCAGCTGCCTACCGGGGTACTGTAAAAACTACCAACAGAACTCCTTTCTCGCACCTTCCCCGGAGGAGTTGTGCATGGGGTGTGTTTGGAACATTTTGTCAGGAGCCGAGTCCAAAATTCAGCGATTCTCCATCTCAGCCCAGAAAGCAGGTAGAACAAGTTTTGTGGTGCCTTTCTCTTGCCTACCGGGGTAGTGTAAAAACTACCAACAGAACTCGTTTCTGGCACCTTCCCCGGTGGAGTTGTGCATGGGGTGTGTTTGGAACATTTTTTCACCAGCCGAGTCCAAAATTCAGCCGTTCCCCATCTCTGCCCAGAAAGCAGGTACAACAAGTTTTGTGGTGCCTTTCAGCTGCCTACCGGGGTAGTGTAAAAACTACCAACAGAACTCGTTTCTGGCACCTTCCTCGGTGGAGTTGTGCAAGGGGTGTGTTTGGAACATTTTGTCACCAGCCGAGTCCAAAATTCAGCTGTTCCCCATCTAAGCCCAGAAGCAGGGTAGAACAAGTTTTGTGTGCCTTTCAGCTGCCTACCGGGGTAGTGTAAAAACTACCAACAGAACTCGTTTCTGGCACCTTCCCCGGTGGAGGTGTGCATGGGGTGTGTTTGGAACATTTTTTCACCAGCCGAGTCCAAAATTCAGCGATTCCCATCTCAGCCCAGAAAGCAGGTAGCAAAACTTTTTTGGTGCCTTTCAGCTGCCTACCGGGGTAGTGTAAAAACTACCAACAGAACTCGTTTCTGGCACCTTCCCCGGTGGAGGTGTGCATGGGGTGTGTTTGGAACATTTTGTCAGCAGCCGAGTCCAAAATTCAGCGATTCCCCATCTCAGCCCAGAAGCAGGTAGAACAAGTTTTGTGGTGCCTTTCTCTGCCTACCGGGGTAGTGTAAAAACTACCAACAGAACTCGTTTCTGGCACCTTCCCCGGTGGAGTTGTGCATGGGGTGTGTTTGGAACATTTTGTCACCAGCCGAGTCCAAAATTCAGCTGTTCCCCCATCTAAGCCCAGAAAGCAGGTAGAACAAGTTTTGTGGTGCCTTTCAGCTGCCTACCGGGGTACTGTAAAAAACTACCAACAGAACTCGTTTCTGGCACCTTTGCCGGTGGAGCTGTGCATGGGTGTGTTTGGAACATTTTGTCACCAGCCGAGTCCAAAATTCAGCTGTTCCCCATCTCAGCCCAGAAAGCAGGTAGAACAAGTTTTGTGGTGCCTTTCAGCTGCCTACCGGGGTAGTGTAAAAACTACCAACAGAACTCGTTTCTGGCACCTTCCCCGGAGGAGTTGTGCATGGGGTGTGTTTGGAACATTTTGTCAGGAGCCGAGTCCAAAATTCAGCCGTTCCTCATCTCAGCCCAGAAAGCAGGTAACAACAAGTTTTGTGGTGCCTTTCAGCTGCCTACCGGGGTACTGTAAAAACTACCAACAGAACTCGTTTCTGGCACCTTCCCGGTGGAGTTGTGCATGGGGTGTGTTTGGAACATTTTGTCAGCAGCCGAGTCCAAAATTCAGCGATTCTCCATCTCAGCCAGAAAGCAGGTAGAACAAGTTTTGTGGTGCCTTTCTCTTGCCTACCGGGGTACTGTAAAAACTACCAACAGAACTCGTTTCTGGCACCTTCCCCGGTGGAGGTGTGCATCGGGGTGTGTTTGGAACATTTTTTCACAGCCGAGTCCAAAATTCAGCGATTCCCCATCTCAGCCCAGAAAGCAGGTAGCAAAACTTTTGTGGTGCCTTTCAGCTGCCTACCGGGGTAGTGTAAAAACTACCAACAGAACTCGTTTCTGGCACCTTCCTCGGTGGAGTTGTGCAAGGGGTGTGTTTGGAACATTTTGTCACCAGCCGAGTCAAAATTCAGCTGTTCCCCATCTAAGCCCAGAAAGCAGGTAGAACAAGTTTTGTGGTGCCTTTCAGCTGCCTACCGGGGTAGTGTAAAAACTACCAACAGAACTCGTTTCTGGCACCTTCCCCGGTGGAGCTGTGCATGGGGTGTGTTTGGAACATTTTGTCACCAGCCGAGTCCAAAATTCAGCTGTTCCCCATCTCAGCCCAGAAAGCAGGTACAACAAGTTTTGTGGTGCCTTTCAGCTGCCTACCGGGGTAGTGTAAAAACTACCAAGTTTCTGGCACCTTCCCCGGTGGAGTTGTGCATGGGGTGTGTTTGGAACATTTTGTCACCAGCCGAGTCCAAAATTCAGCCGTTCCTCATCTCTGCCCAGAAAGCAGGTACAACAAGTTTTGTGGTGCCTTTCAGCTGCCTACCGGGGTAGTGTAAAAACTACCAACAGAACTCGTTTCTGGCACCTTCCCCGGTGGAGTTGTGCATGGGGTGTGTTTGGAACATTTTGTCAGGAGCCGAGTCCAAAATTCAGCGATTCTCCATCTCAGCCCAGAAAGCAGGTACAACAAGTTTTGTGGTGCCTTTCAGCTGCCTACCGGGGTACTGTAAAAACTACCAACAGAACTCGTTTCTGGCACCTTCCCCGGTGGAGGTGTGCATGGGGTGTGTTTGGAACATTTTTTCACCAGCCGAGTCCAAAATTCAGCGATTCCCCATCTCAGCCCAGAAAGCAGGTAGCAAAACTTTTGTGGTGCCTTTCAGCTGCCTACCGGGGTAGTGTAAAAACTACCAACAGAACTCGTTTCTGGCCCCTTTGCCGGTGGAGCTGTGCATGGGGTGTGTTTGGAACATTTTTTCACCAGCCGAGTCCAAAATTCAGCCGTTCCCCATCTCTGCCCAGAAAGCAGGTACAACAAGTTTTGTGGTGCCTTTCAGCTGCCTACCGGGGTAGTGTAAAAACTACCAACAGAACTCGTTTCTGGCACCTTCCCCGGTGGAGTTGTGCATGGGGTGTGTTTGGAACATTTTGTCACCAGCCGAGTCCAAAATTCAGCTGTTCCCCATCTAAGCCCAGAAAGCAGGTACAACAAGTTTTGTGGTGCCTTTCAGCTGCCTACCGGGGTACTGTAAAAACTACCAACAGAACTCGTTTCTGGCACCTTTGCCGGTGGAGCTGTGCATGGGGTGTGTTTGGAACATTTTGTCAGCAGCCGAGTCCAAAATTCAGCTGTTCCCCATCTCAGCCCAGAAAGCAGGTACAACAAGTTTTGTGGTGCCTTTCAGCTGCCTACCGGGGTAGTGTAAAAACTACCAACAGAACTCGTTTCTGGCACCTTCCCCGGTGGAGGTGTGCATGGGGTGTGTTTGGAACATTTTTTCACCAGCCGAGTCCAAAATTCAGCCGTTCCCCATCTCTGCCCAGAAAGCAGGTACAACAAGTTTTGTGGTGCCTTTCAGCTGCCTACCGGGGTACTGTAAAAACTACCAACAGAACTCGTTTCTGGCACCTTCCTCGGTGGAGTTGTGCATGGGGTGTGTTTGGAACATTTTGTCACCAGCCGAGTCCAAAATTCAGCTGTTCCCCATCTAAGCCCAGAAAGCAGGTAGAACAAGTTTTGTGGTGCCTTTCAGCTGCCTACCGGGGTACTGTAAAAACTACCAACAGAACTCGTTTCTGGCACCTTTGCCGGTGGAGCTGTGCATGGGGTGTGTTTGGAACATTTTGTCAGCAGCCGAGTCCAAAATTCAGCTGTTCCCCATCTCAGCCCAGAAAGCAGGTACAACAAGTTTTTTGGTGCCTTTCAGCTGCCTACCGGGGTAGTGTAAAAAACTACCAACAGAACTCGTTTCTGGCACCTTCCCCGGTGGAGTTGTGCATGGGGTGTGTTTGGAACATTTTGTCAGGAGCCGAGTCCAAAATTCAGCCGTTCCTCATCTCAGCCCAGAAAGCAGGTACAACAAGTTTTGTGGTGCCTTTCAGCTGCCTACCGGGGTACTGTAAAAACTACCAACAGAACTCCTTTCTGGCACCTTCCCCGGTGGAGTTGTGCATGGGGTGTGTTTGGAACATTTTGTCAGGAGCCGAGTCCAAAATTCAGCGATTCTCCATCTCAGCCCAGAAAGCAGGTACAACAAGTTTTGTGGTGCCTTTCAGCTGCCTACCGGGGTAGTGTAAAAACTACCAACAGAACTCGTTCCTGGCACCTTCCCCGGTGGAGGTGTGCATGGGGTGTGTTTGGAACATTTTTTCACCAGCCGAGTCCAAAATTCAGCGATTCCCCATCTCAGCCCAGAAAGCAGGTAGCAAAACTTTTGTGGTGCCTTTCAGCTGCCTACCGGGGTAGTGTAAAAACTACCAACAGAACTCGTTTCTGGCACCTTCCCCGGTGGAGGTGTGCATGGGGTGTGTTTGGAACATTTTTTCACCAGCCGAGTCCCCACCCAAAATTCAGCTGTTCCCCATCTCAGCCCAGAAAGCAGGTACAACAAGTTTTGTGGTGCCTTTCAGCTGCCTACCGGGGTAGTGTAAAAACTACCAACAGAACTCCTTTCTCGCACCTTCCCCGGTGGAGGTGTGCATGGGGTGTGTTTGGAACATTTTTTTCACCAGCCGAGTCCAAAATTCAGCCGTTCCCCATCTCTGCCCAGAAAGCAGGTACAACAAGTTTTGTGGTGCCTTTCAGCTGCCTACCGGGGTACTGTAAAAACTACCAACAGAACTCGTTTCTGGCACCTTCCTCGGTGGAGTTGTGCATGGGGTGTGTTTGGAACATTTTGTCACCAGCCGAGTCCAAAATTCAGCTGTTCCCCATCTAAGCCCAGAAAGCAGGTAGAACAAGTTTTGTGGTGCCTTTCAGCTGCCTACCGGGGTACTGTAAAAACTACCAACAGAACTCGTTTCTGGCACCTTTGCCGGTGGAGCTGTGCATGGGGTGTGTTTGGAACATTTTGTCAGCAGCCGAGTCCAAAATTCAGCTGTTCCCCATCTCAGCCCAGAAAGCAGGTACAACAAGTTTTTTGGTGCCTTTCAGCTGCCTACCGGGGTAGTGTAAAAACTACCAACAGAACTCGTTTCTGGCACCTTCCCCGGTGGAGTTGTGCATGGGGTGTGTTTGGAACATTTTGTCAGGAGCCGAGTCCAAAATTCAGCCGTTCCTCATCTCAGCCCAGAAAGCAGGTACAACAAGTTTTGTGGTGCCTTTCAGCTGCCTACCGGGGTACTGTAAAAACTACCAACAGAACTCGTTTCTGGCACCTTCCCCGGTGGAGTTGTGCATGGGGTGTGTTTGGAACATTTTGTCACCAGCCGAGTCCAAAATTCAGCGATTCTCCATCTCAGCCCAGAAAGCAGGTACAACAAGTTTTGTGGTGCCTTTCTCTTGCCTACCGGGGTAGTGTAAAAACTACCAACAGAACTCGTTTCTGGCCCCTTCCCCGGTGGAGGTGTGCATGGGGTGTGTTTGGAACATTTTTTCACCAGCCGAGTCCAAAATTCAGCGATTCCCCATCTCAGCCCAGAAAGCAGGTAGCAAAACTTTTGTGGTGCCTTTCAGCTGCCTACCGGGGTAGTGTAAAAACTACCAACAGAACTCGTTTCTGGCACCTTCCCCGGTGGAGGTGTGCATGGGGTGTGTTTGGAACATTTTTTCACCAGCCGAGTCCAGAATTCAGCCGTTCCCCATCTCTGCCCAGAAAGCAGGTACAACAAGTTTTGTGGTGCCTTTCAGCTGCCTACCGGGGTAGTGTAAAAACTACCAACAGAACTCGTTTCTGGCACCTTCCTCGGTGGAGTTGTGCAAGGGGTGTGTTTGGAACATTTTGTTACCAGCCGAGTCCAAAATTCAGCTGTTCCCCATCTAAGCCCAGAAAGCAGGTAGAACAAGTTTTGTGGTGCCTTTCAGCTGCCTACCGGGGTAGTGTAAAAACTACCAACAGAACTCGTTTCTGGCACCTTCCCCGGTGGAGCTGTGCATGGGGTGTGTTTGGAACATTTTGTCAGCAGCCGAGTCCAAAATTCAGCTGTTCCCCATCTCAGCCCAGAAAGCAGGTACAACAAGTTTTGTGGTGCCTTTCAGCTGCCTACCGGGGTAGTGTAAAAACTACCAACAGAACTCGTTTCTGGCACCTTCCCCGGTGGAGTTGTGCATGGGGTGTGTTTGGAACATTTTGTCACCAGCCGAGTCCAAAATTCAGCCGTTCCTCATCTCAGCCCAGAAAGCAGGTACAACAAGTTTTGTGGTGCCTTTCAGCTGCCTACCGGGGTACTGTAAAAACTACCAACAGAACTCCTTTCTCGCACCTTCCCCGGAGGAGTTGTGCATGGGGTGTGTTTGGAACATTTTGTCAGGAGCCGAGTCCAAAATTCAGCGATTCTCCATCTCAGCCCAGAAAGCAGGTAGAACAAGTTTTGTGGTGCCTTTCTCTTGCCTACCGGGGTAGTGTAAAAACTACCAACAGAACTCGTTTCTGGCACCTTCCCCGGTGGAGTTGTGCATGGGGTGTGTTTGGAACATTTTTTCACCAGCCGAGTCCAAAATTCAGCCGTTCCCCATCTCAGCCCAGAAAGCAGGTACAACAAGTTTTGTAGTGCCTTTCAGCTGCCTACCGGGGTAGTGTAAAAACTACCAACAGAACTCGTTTCTGGCACCTTCCTCGGTGGAGTTGTGCATGGGGTGTGTTTGGAACATTTTGTCACCAGCCGAGTCCAAAATTCAGCTGTTCCCCATCTAAGCCCAGAAAGCAGGTAGAACAAGTTTTGTGGTGCCTTTCAGCTGCCTACCGGGGTACTGTAAAAACTACCAACAGAACTCGTTTCTGGCACCTTCCCCGGTGGAGGTGTGCATGGGGTGTGTTTGGAACATTTTTTCACCAGCCGAGTCCAAAATTCAGCGCTTCCCCATCTCAGCCCAGAAAGCAGGTAGCAAAACTTTTGTGGTGCCTTTCAGCTGCCTACCGGGGTAGTGTAAAAACTACCAACAGAACTCGTTTCTGGCACCTTCCCCGGTGGAGTTGTGCATGGGGTGTGTTTGGAACATTTTTTCACCAGCCGAGTCCAAAATTCAGCCGTTCCCCATCTCTGCCCAGAAAGCAGGTACAACAAGTTTTGTGGTGCCTTTCAGCTGCCTACCGGGGTAGTGTAAAAACTACCAACAGAACTCGTTTCTGGCACCTTCCTCGGTGGAGTTGTGCATGGGGTGTGTTTGGAACATTTTGTCACCAGCCGAGTCCAAAATTCAGCTGTTCCCCATCTAAGCCCAGAAAGCAGGTAGAACAAGTTTTGTGGTGCCTTTCAGCTGCCTACCGGGGTACTGTAAAAACTACCAACAGAACTCCTTTCTGGCACCTTCCCCGGTGGAGTTGTGCATGGGGTGTGTTTGGAACATTTTGTCACCAGCCGAGTCCAAAATTCAGCTGTTCCCCATCTAAGCCCAGAAAGCAGGTAGAACAAGTTTTGTGGTGCCTTTCAGCTGCCTACCGGGGTACTGTAAAAACTACCAACAGAACTCGTTTCTGGCACCTTTGCCGGTGGAGCTGTGCATGGGGTGTGTTTGGAACATTTTGTCACCAGCCGAGTCCAAAATTCAGCTGTTCCCCATCTCAGCCCAGAAAGCAGGTACAACAAGTTTTGTGGTGCCTTTCAGCTGCCTACCGGGGTACTGTAAAAACTACCAACAGAACTCCTTTCTCGCACCTTTGCCGGTGGAGTTGTGCATGGGGTGTGTTTGGAACATTTTGTCAGGAGCCGAGTCCAAAATTCAGCGATTCTCCATCTCAGCCCAGAAAGCAGGTAGAACAAGTTTTGTGGTGCCTTTCTCTTGCCTACCGGGGTACTGTAAAAACTACCAACAGAACTCGTTTCTGGCACCTTCCCCGGTGGAGGTGTCCATGGGGTGTGTTTGGAACATTTTTTCACCAGCCGAGTCCAAAATTCAGCGATTCCCCATCTCAGCCCAGAAAGCAGGTAGCAAAACTTTTGTGGTGCCTTTCAGCTGCCTACCCGGGGTAGTGTAAAAACTACCAACAGAACTCGTTTCTGGCACCTTCCCCGGTGGAGGTGTGCATGGGGTGTGTTTGGAACATTTTTTCACCAGCCGAGTCCAAAATTCAGCCGTTCCCCATCTCTGCCCAGAAAGCAGGTACAACAAGTTTTGTGGTGCCTTTCAGCTGCCTACCGGGGTAGTGTAAAAACTACCAACAGAACTCGTTTCTGGCACCTTCCTCGGTGGAGTTGTGCAAGGGGTGTGTTTGGAACATTTTGTCACCAGCCGAGTCCAAAATTCAGCTGTTCCCCATCTAAGCCCAGAAAGCAGGTACAACAAGTTTTGTGGTGCCTTTCAGCTGCCTACCGGGGTAGTGTAAAAACTACCAACAGAACTCGTTTCTGGCACCTTCCCCGGTGGAGCTGTGCATGGGGTGTGTTTGGAACATTTTGTCACCAGCCGAGTCCAAAATTCAGCTGTTCCCCATCTAAGCCCAGAAAGCAGGTAGAACAAGTTTTGTGGTGCCTTTCAGCTGCCTACCGGGGTAGTGTAAAAACTACCAACAGAACTCGTTTCTGGCACCTTCCCCGGTGGAGTTGTGCATGGGGTGTGTTTGGAACATTTTGTCACGAGCCGAGTCCAAAATTCAGCCGTTCCTCATCTCAGCCCAGAAAGCAGGTACAACAAGTTTTGTGGTGCCTTTCAGCTGCCTACCGGGGTACTGTAAAAACTACCAACAGAACTCGTTTCTGGCACCTTCCCCGGAGGAGTTGTGCATGGGGTGTGTTTGGAACATTTTGTCAGGAGCCGAGTCCAAAATTCAGCGATTCTCCATCTCAGCCCAGAAAGCAGGTACAACAAGTTTTGTGGTGCCTTTCAGCTGCCTACCGGGGTAGTGTAAAAACTACCAACAGAACTCGTTCCTGGCACCTTCCCCGGTGGAGGTGTGCATGGGGTGTGTTTGGAACATTTTTTCACCAGCCGAGTCCAAAATTCAGCGATTCCCCATCTCAGCCCAGAAAGCAGGTAGCAAAACTTTTGTGGTGCCTTTCAGCTGCCTACCGGGGTAGTGTAAAAACTACCAACAGAACTCGTTTCTGGCACCTTCCCCGGTGGAGGTGTGCATGGGGTGTGTTTGGAACATTTTTTCACCAGCCGAGTCCAAAATTCAGCTGTTCCCCATCTCAGCCCAGAAAGCAGGTACAACAAGTTTTGTGGTGCCTTTCAGCTGCCTACCGGGGTAGTGTAAAAACTACCAACAGAACTCGTTTCTGGCACCTTCCCCGGTGGAGGTGTGCATGGGGTGTGTTTGGAACATTTTGTCACCAGCCGAGTCCAAAATTCAGCCGTTCCCCATCTCTGCCCAGAAAGCAGGTACAACAAGTTTTGTGGTGCCTTTCAGCTGCCTACCGGGGTAGTGTAAAAACTACCAACAGAACTCGTTTCTGGCACCTTCCTCGGTGGAGTTGTGCATGGGGTGTGTTTGGAACATTTTGTCACCAGCCGAGTCCAAAATTCAGCTGTTCCCCATCTAAGCCCAGAAAGCAGGTAGAACAAGTTTTGTGGTGCCTTTCAGCTGCCTACCGGGGTACTGTAAAAACTACCAACAGAACTCGTTTCTGGCACCTTTGCCGGTGGAGCTGTGCATGGGGTGTGTTTGGAACATTTTGTCAGCAGCCGAGTCCAAAATTCAGCTGTTCCCCATCTCAGCCCAGAAAGCAGGTACAACAAGTTTTTTGGTGCCTTTCAGCTGCCTACCGGGGTAGTGTAAAAACTACCAACAGAACTCGTTTCTGGCACCTTCCCCGGTGGAGTTGTGCATGGGGTGTGTTTGGAACATTTTGTCAGGAGCCGAGTCCAAAATTCAGCCGTTCCTCATCTCAGCCCAGAAAGCAGGTACAACAAGTTTTGTGGTGCCTTTCAGCTGCCTACCGGGGTACTGTAAAAACTACCAACAGAACTCCTTTCTCGCACCTTCCCCGGTGGAGTTGTGCATGGGGTGTGTTTGGAACATTTTGTCAGGAGCCGAGTCCAAAATTCAGCGATTCTCCATCTCAGCCCAGAAAGCAGGTAGAACAAGTTTTGTGGTGCCTTTCTCTTGCCTACCGGGGTAGTGTAAAAACTACCAACAGAACTCGTTTCTGGCCCCTTCCCCGGTGGAGGTGTGCATGGGGTGTGTTTGGAACATTTTTTCACCAGCCGAGTCCAAAATTCAGCGATTCCCCATCTCAGCCCAGAAAGCAGGTAGCAAAACTTTTGTGGTGCCTTTCAGCTGCCTACCGGGGTAGTGTAAAAACTACCAACAGAACTCGTTTCTGGCACCTTCCCCGGTGGAGGTGTGCATGGGGTGTGTTTGGAACATTTTTTCACCAGCCGAGTCCAGAATTCAGCCGTTCCCCATCTCTGCCCAGAAAGCAGGTACAACAAGTTTTGTGGTGCCTTTCAGCTGCCTACCGGGGTAGTGTAAAAACTACCAACAGAACTCGTTTCTGGCACCTTCCTCGGTGGAGTTGTGCAAGGGGTGTGTTTGGAACATTTTTTCACCAGCCGAGTCCAAAATTCAGCTGTTCCCCATCTAAGCCCAGAAAGCAGGTAGAACAAGTTTTGTGGTGCCTTTCAGCTGCCTACCGGGGTACTGTAAAAACTACCAACAGAACTCGTTTCTGGCACCTTCCCCGGTGGAGCTGTGCATGGGGTGTGTTTGAAACATTTTGTCAGCAGCCGAGTCCAAAATTCAGCTGTTCCCCATCTCAGCCCAGAAAGCAGGTACAACAAGTTTTGTGGTGCCTTTCAGCTGCCTACCGGGGTACTGTAAAAACTACCAACAGAACTCGTTTCTGGCACCTTCCCCGGTGGAGTTGTGCATGGGGTGTGTTTGGAACATTTTGTCACCAGCCGAGTCCAAAATTCAGCCGTTCCTCATCTCAGCCCAGAAAGCAGGTACAACAAGTTTTGTGGTGCCTTTCAGCTGCCTACCGGGGTACTGTAAAAACTACCAACAGAACTCCTTTCTGGCCCCTTCCCCGGTGGAGTTGTGCATGGGGTGTGTTTGGAACATTTTGTCAGGAGCCGAGTCCAAAATTCAGCGATTCTCCATCTCAGCCCAGAAAGCAGGTACAACAAGTTTTGTGGTGCCTTTCAGCTGCCTACCGGGGTAGTGTAAAAACTACCAACAGAACTCGTTCCTGGCACCTTCCCCGGTGGAGGTGTGCATGGGGTGTGTTTGGAACATTTTTTCACCAGCCGAGTCCAAAATTCAGCGATTCCCCATCTCAGCCCAGAAAGCAGGTAGCAAAACTTTTGTGGTGCCTTTCAGCTGCCTACCGGGGTAGTGTAAAAACTACCAACAGAACTCGTTTCTGGCACCTTCCCCGGTGGAGGTGTGCATGGGGTGTGTTTGGAACATTTTTTCACCAGCCGAGTCCAAAATTCAGCTGTTCCCCATCTCAGCCCAGAAAGCAGGTACAACAAGTTTTGTGGTGCCTTTCAGCTGCCTACCGGGGTAGTGTAAAAACTACCAACAGAACTCGTTTCTGGCACCTTCCCCGGTGGAGGTGTGCATGGGGTGTGTTTGGAACATTTTTTCACCAGCCGAGTCCAAAATTCAGCCGTTCCCCATCTCTGCCCAGAAAGCAGGTACAACAAGTTTTGTGGTGCCTTTCAGCTGCCTACCGGGGTACTGTAAAAACTACCAACAGAACTCGTTTCTGGCACCTTCCTCGGTGGAGTTGTGCATGGGGTGTGTTTGGAACATTTTGTCACCAGCCGAGTCCAAAATTCAGCTGTTCCCCATCTAAGCCCAGAAAGCAGGTAGAACAAGTTTTGTGGTGCCTTTCAGCTGCCTACCGGGGTAGTGTAAAAACTACCAACAGAACTCGTTTCTGGCACCTTTGCCGGTGGAGCTGTGCATGGGGTGTGTTTGGAACATTTTGTCAGCAGCCGAGTCCAAAATTCAGCTGTTCCCCATCTCAGCCCAGAAAGCAGGTACAACAAGTTTTTTGGTGCCTTTCAGCTGCCTACCGGGGTAGTGTAAAAACTACCAACAGAACTCGTTTCTGGCACCTTCCCCGGTGGAGTTGTGCATGGGGTGTGTTTGGAACATTTTGTCAGGAGCCGAGTCCAAAATTCAGCCGTTCCTCATCTCAGCCCAGAAAGCAGGTACAACAAGTTTTGTGGTGCCTTTCAGCTGCCTACGGGGTACTGTAAAAACTACCAACAGAACTCCTTTCTCGCACCTTCCCCGGTGGAGTTGTGCATGGGGTGTGTTTGGAACATTTTGTCAGGAGCCGAGTCCAAAATTCAGCGATTCTCCATCTCAGCCCAGAAAGCAGGTAGAACAAGTTTTGTGGTGCCTTTCTCTTGCCTACCGGGGTAGTGTAAAAACTACCAACAGAACTCATTTCTGGCCCCTTCCCCGGTGGAGGTGTGCATGGGGTGTGTTTGGAACATTTTGTCACCAGCCGAGTCCAGAATTCAGCCGTTCCCCATCTCTGCCCAGAAAGCAGGTACAACAAGTTTTGTGGTGCCTTTCAGCTGCCTACCGGGGTAGTGTAAAAACTACCAACAGAACTCGTTTCTGGCACCTTCCTCGGTGGAGTTGTGCAAGGGGTGTGTTTGGAACATTTTGTCACCAGCCGAGTCCAAAATTCAGCTGTTCCCCATCTAAGCCCAGAAAGCAGGTAGAACAAGTTTTGTGGTGCCTTTCAGCTGCCTACCGGGGTACTGTAAAAACTACCAACAGAACTCGTTTCTGGCACCTTCCCCGGTGGAGCTGTGCATGGGGTGTGTTTGGAACATTTTGTCAGCAGCCGAGTCCAAAATTCAGCTGTTCCCCATCTCAGCCCAGAAAGCAGGTACAACAAGTTTTGTGGTGCCTTTCAGCTGCCTACCGGGATAGTGTAAAAACTACCAACAGAACTCGTTTCTGGCACCTTCCCCGGTGGAGTTGTGCATGGGGTGTGTTTGGAACATTTTGTCACCAGCCGAGTCCAAAATTCAGCCGTTCCTCATCTCAGCCCAGAAAGCAGGTACAACAAGTTTTGTGGTGCCTTTCAGCTGCCTACCGGGGTACTGTAAAAACTACCAACAGAACTCGTTTCTGGCACCTTCCCCGGTGGAGTTGTGCATGGGGTGTGTTTGGAACATTTTGTCAGGAGCCGAGTCCAAAATTCAGCGATTCTCCATCTCAGCCCAGAAAGCAGGTAGAACAAGTTTTGTGGTGCCTTTCTCTTGCCTACCGGGGTAGTGTAAAAACTACCAACAGAACTCGTTTCTGGCACCTTCCCCGGTGGAGTTGTGCATGGGGTGTGTTTGGAACATTTTTTCACCAGCCGAGTCCAAAATTCAGCCGTTCCCCATCTCAGCCCAGAAAGCAGGTACAACAAGTTTTGTAGTGCCTTTCAGCTGCCTACCGGGGTAGTGTAAAAACTACCAACAGAACTCGTTTCTGGCACCTTCCTCGGTGGAGTTGTGCATGGGGTGTGTTTGGAACATTTTGTCACCAGCCGAGTCCAAAATTCAGCTGTTCCCCATCTAAGCCCAGAAAGCAGGTAGAACAAGTTTTGTGGTGCCTTTCAGCTGCCTACCGGGGTACTGTAAAAACTACCAACAGAACTCGTTTCTGGCACCTTCCCCGGTGGAGGTGTGCATGGGGTGTGTTTGGAACATTTTTTCACCAGCCGAGTCCAAAATTCAGCGATTCCCCATCTCAGCCCAGAAAGCAGGTAGCAAAACTTTTGTGGTGCCTTTCAGCTGCCTACCGGGGTAGTGTAAAAACTACCAACAGAACTCGTTTCTGGCACCTTCCCCGGTGGAGTTGTGCATGGGGTGTGTTTGGAACATTTTTTCACCAGCCGAGTCCAAAATTCAGCCGTTCCCCATCTCTGCCCAGAAAGCAGGTACAACAAGTTTTGTGGTGCCTTTCAGCTGCCTACCGGGGTAGTGTAAAAACTACCAACAGAACTCGTTTCTGGCACCTTCCTCGGTGGAGTTGTGCATGGGGTGTGTTTGGAACATTTTGTCACCAGCCGAGTCCAAAATTCAGCTGTTCCCCATCTAAGCCCAGAAAGCAGGTAGAACAAGTTTTGTGGTGCCTTTCAGCTGCCTACCGGGGTACTGTAAAAACTACCAACAGAACTCGTTTCTGGCACCTTTGCCGGTGGAGCTGTGCATGGGGTGTGTTTGGAACATTTTGTCAGCAGCCGAGTCCAAAATTCAGCTGTTCCCCATCTCAGCCCAGAAAGCAGGTACAACAAGTTTTGTGGTGCCTTTCAGCTGCCTACCGGGGTACTGTAAAAACTACCAACAGAACTCCTTTCTGGCACCTTCCCCGGTGGAGTTGTGCATGGGGTGTGTTTGGAACATTTTGTCACCAGCCGAGTCCAAAATTCAGCTGTTCCCCATCTAAGCCCAGAAAGCAGGTAGAACAAGTTTTGTGGTGCCTTTCAGCTGCCTACCGGGGTAGTGTAAAAACTACCAACAGAACTCGTTTCTGGCACCTTTGCCGGTGGAGCTGTGCATGGGGTGTGTTTGGAACATTTTGTCAGCAGCCGAGTCCAAAATTCAGCGCTTCCCCATCTCAGCCCAGAAAGCAGGTACAACAAGTTTTGTGGTGCCTTTCAGCTGCCTACCAGGGTAGTGTAAAAACTACCAACAGAACTCGTTTCTGGCACCTTCCCCGGAGGAGTTGTGCATGGGGTGTGTTTGGAACATTTTGTCAGGAGCCGAGTCCAAAATTCAGCCGTTCCTCATCTCAGCCCAGAAAGCAGGTACAACAAGTTTTGTGGTGCCTTTCAGCTGCCTACCGGGGTACTGTAAAAACTACCAACAGAACTCCTTTCTCGCACCTTTGCCGGTGGAGTTGTGCATGGGGTGTGTTTGGAACATTTTGTCAGCAGCCGAGTCCAAAATTCAGCGATTCTCCATCTCAGCCCAGAAAGCAGGTAGAACAAGTTTTGTGGTGCCTTTCTCTTGCCTACCGGGGTACTGTAAAAACTACCAACAGAACTCGTTTCTGGCACCTTCCCCGGTGGAGGTGTGCATGGGGTGTGTTTGGAACATTTTTTCACCAGCCGAGTCCAAAATTCAGCGATTCCCCATCTCAGCCCAGAAAGCAGGTAGCAAAACTTTTGTGGTGCCTTTCAGCTGCCTACCGGGGTAGTGTAAAAACTACCAACAGAACTCGTTTCTGGCACCTTTGCCGGTGGAGTTGTGCATGGGGTGTGTTTGGAACATTTTTTCACCAGCCGAGTCCAAAATTCAGCCGTTCCCCATCTCTGCCCAGAAAGCAGGTACAACAAGTTTTGTGGTGCCTTTCAGCTGCCTACCGGGGTAGTGTAAAAACTACCAACAGAACTCGTTTCTGGCACCTTCCTCGGTGGAGTTGTGCAAGGGGTGTGTTTGGAACATTTTGTCACCAGCCGAGTCCAAAATTCAGCTGTTCCCCATCTAAGCCCAGAAAGCAGGTAGAACAAGTTTTGTGGTGCCTTTCAGCTGCCTACCGGGGTAGTGTAAAAACTACCAACAGAACTCGTTTCTGGCACCTTCCCCGGTGGAGCTGTGCATGGGGTGTGTTTGGAACATTTTGTCAGCAGCCGAGTCCAAAATTCAGCTGTTCCCCATCTCAGCCCAGAAAGCAGGTACAACAAGTTTTGTGGTGCCTTTCAGCTGCCTACCGGGGTAGTGTAAAAACTACCAACAGAACTCGTTTCTGGCACCTTCCCCGGTGGAGTTGTGCATGGGGTGTGTTTGGAACATTTTGTCACCAGCCGAGTCCAAAATTCAGCCGTTCCCCATCTCAGCCCAGAAAGCAGGTAGAACAAGTTTTGTGGTGCCTTTCAGCTGCCTACCGGGGTACTGTAAAAACTACCAACAGAACTCCTTTCTCGCACCTTCCCCGGTGGAGTTGTGCATGGGGTGTGTTTGGAACATTTTGTCAGGAGCCGAGTCCAAAATTCAGCGATTCTCCATCTCAGCCCAGAAAGCAGGTAGAACAAGTTTTGTGGTGCCTTTCTCTTGCCTACCGGGGTACTGTAAAAACTACCAACAGAACTCGTTTCTGGCACCTTCCCCGGTGGAGGTGTGCATGGGGTGTGTTTGGAACATTTTTTCACCAGCCGAGTCCAAAATTCAGCGATTCCCCATCTCAGCCCAGAAAGCAGGTAGCAAAACTTTTGTGGTGCCTTTCAGCTGCCTACCGGGGTAGTGTAAAAACTACCAACAGAACTCGTTTCTGGCACCTTCCCCGGTGGAGGTGTGCATGGGGTGTGTTTGGAACATTTTTTCACCAGCCGAGTCCAAAATTCAGCCGTTCCCCATCTCTGCCCAGAAAGCAGGTACAACAAGTTTTGTGGTGCCTTTCAGCTGCCTACCGGGGTAGTGTAAAAACTACCAACAGAACTCGTTTATGGCACCTTCCTCGGTGGAGTTGTGCATGGGGTGTGTTTGGAACATTTTGTCACCAGCCGAGTCCAAAATTCAGCTGTTCCCCATCTAAGCCCAGAAAGCAGGTAGAACAAGTTTTGTGGTGCCTTTCAGCTGCCTACCGGGGTACTGTAAAAACTACCAACAGAACTCGTTTCTGGCACCTTCCCCGGTGGAGGTGTGCATGGGGTGTGTTTGGAACATTTTTTCACCAGCCGAGTCCAAAATTCAGCGATTCCCCATCTCAGCCCAGAAAGCAGGTAGCAAAACTTTTGTGGTGCCTTTCAGCTGCCTACCGGGGTAGTGTAAAAACTACCAACAGAACTCGTTTCTGGCACCTTTGCCGGTGGAGCTGTGCATGGGGTGTGTTTGGAACATTTTGTCAGCAGCCGAGTCCAAATTCAGCTGTTCCCCATCTCAGCCCAGAAAGCAGGTACAACAAGTTTTGTGGTGCCTTTCAGCTGCCTACCGGGGTAGTGTAAAAACTACCAACAGAACTCGTTTCTGGCACCTTCCCCGGTGGAGGTGTGCATGGGGTGTGTTTGGAACATTTTGTCAGGAGCCGAGTCCAAAAATTCAGCCGTTCCTCATCTCAGCCCAGAAAGCAGGTAGAACAAGTTTTGTGGTGCCTTTCTCTTGCCTACCGGGGTAGTGTAAAAACTACCAACAGAACTCGTTTCTGGCACCTTCCCCGGTGGAGTTGTGCATGGGGTGTGTTTGGAACATTTTTTCACCAGCCGAGTCCAAAATTCAGCCGTTCCCCATCTCAGCCCAGAAAGCAGGTACAACAAGTTTTGTAGTGCCTTTCAGCTGCCTACCGGGGTAGTGTAAAAACTACCAACAGAACTCGTTTCTGGCACCTTCCCCGGTGGAGGTGTGCATGGGGTGTGTTTGGAACATTTTTTCACCAGCCGAGTCCAAAATTCAGCCGTTCCCCATCTCTGCCCAGAAAGCAGGTACAACAAGTTTTGTGGTGCCTTTCAGCTGCCTACTGGGGTAGTGTAAAAACTACCAACAGAACTCGTTTCTGGCACCTTCCTCGGTGGAGTTGTGCATAGGGTGTGTTTTGAACATTTTGTCACCAGCCGAGTCCAAAATTCAGCTGTTCCCCATCTCAGACCAGAAAGCAGGTACAACAAGTTTTGTGGGCCTTTCAGCTGCCTACCGGGGTACTGTAAAAACTACCAACAGAACTCGTTTCTGGCACCTTTGCCGGTGGAGCTGTGCATGGGGTGTGTTTGGAACATTTTGTCAGCAGCCGAGTCCAAAATTCAGCTGTTCCCCATCTCAGCCCAGAAAGCAGGTACAACAAGTTTTGTGGTGCCTTTCAGCTGCCTACCGGGGTAGTGTAAAAACTACCAACAGAACTCGTTTCTGGCACCTTCCCCGGTGGAGTTGTGCATGGGGTGTGTTTGGAACATTTTTTCACCAGCCGAGTCCAAAATTCAGCGATTCCTCATCTCAGCCCAGAAAGCAGGTACAACAAGTTTTGTGGTGCCTTTCAGCTGCCTACCGGGGTACTGTAAAAACTACCAACAGAACTCGTTTCTGGCACCTTTGCCGGTGGAGCTGTGCATGGGGTGTGTTTGGAACATTTTGTCAGCAGCCGAGTCCAAAATTCAGCGATTCCCCATCTCAGCCCAGAAAGCAGGTAGAACAAGTTTTGTGGTGCCTTTCAGCTGCCTACCGGGGTAGTGTAAAACTACGAACAGAACTCGTTTCTGGCACCTTCCCCGGTGGAGGTGTGCATGGGGTGTGTTTGGAACATTTTTTCACCAGCCGAGTCCAAAATTCAGCCGTTCCCCATCTCTGCCCAGAAAGCAGGTACAACAAGTTTTGTGGTGCCTTTCAGCTGCCTACCGGGGTAGTGTAAAAACTACCAACAGAACTCGTTTCTGGCACCTTCCTCGGTGGAGTTGTGCAAGGGGTGTGTTTGGAACATTTTGTCACCAGCCGAGTCCAAAATTCAGCTGTTCCCCATCTAAGCCCAGAAAGCAGGTAGAACAAGTTTTGTGGTGCCTTTCAGCTGCCTACCGGGGTAGTGTAAAAACTACCAACAGAACTCGTTTCTGGCACCTTCCCCGGTGGAGCTGTGCATGGGGTGTGTTTGGAACATTTTGTCAGCAGCCGAGTCCAAAATTCAGCTGTTCCCCATCTCAGCCCAGAAAGCAGGTACAACAAGTTTTGTGGTGCCTTTCAGCTGCCTACCGGGGTAGTGTAAAAACTACCAACAGAACTCGTTTCTGGCACCTTCCCCGGTGGAGTTGTGCATGGGGTGTGTTTGGAACATTTTGTCAGGAGCCGAGTCCAAAATTCAGCCGTTCCTCATCTCAGCCCAGAAAGCAGGTACAACAAGTTTTGTGGTGCCTTTCAGCTGCCTACCGGGGTAGTGTAAAAACTACCAACAGAACTCCTTTCTCGCACCTTCCCCGGTGGAGTTGTGCATGGGGTGTGTTTGGAACATTTTGTCAGGAGCCGAGTCCAAAATTCAGCGATTCTCCATCTCAGCCCAGAAAGCAGGTAGAACAAGTTTTGTGGTGCCTTTCTCTTGCCTACCGGGGTACTGTAAAAACTACCAACAGAACTCGTTTCTGGCACCTTCCCCGGTGGAGGTGTGCATGGGGTGTGTTTGGAACATTTTTTCACCAGCCGAGTCCAAAATTCAGCGATTCCCCATCTCAGCCCAGAAAGCAGGTACAACAAGTTTTGTGGTGCCTTTCAGCTGCCTACCGGGGTACTGTAAAAACTACCAACAGAACTCGTTTCTGGCACCTTTGCCGGTGGAGTTGTGCATGGGGTGTGTTTGGAACATTTTTTCACCAGCCGAGTCCAAAATTCAGCCGTTCCCCATCTCTGCCCAGAAAGCAGGTACAACAAGTTTTGTGGTGCCTTTCAGCTGCCTACCGGGGTACTGTAAAAACTACCAACAGAACTCGTTTCTGGCACCTTCCTCGGTGGAGTTGTGCATGGGGTGTGTTTGGAACATTTTGTCACCAGCCGAGTCCAAAATTCAGCTGTTCCCCATCTAAGCCCAGAAAGCAGGTAGAACAAGTTTTGTGGTGCCTTTCAGCTGCCTACCGGGGTACTGTAAAAACTACCAACAGAACTCATTTCTGGCACCTTTGCCGGTGGAGCTGTGCATGGGGTGTGTTTGGAACATTTTGTCAGCAGCCGAGTCCAAAATTCAGCTGTTCCCCATCTCAGCCCAGAAAGCAGGTACAACAAGTTTTGTGGTGCCTTTCAGCTGCCTACCGGGGTAGTGTAAAAACTACCAACAGAACTCGTTTCTGGCACCTTCCCCGGTGGAGTTGTGCATGGGGTGTGTTTGGAACATTTTGTCAGGAGCCGAGTCCAAAATTCAGCCGTTCCTCATCTCAGCCCAGAAAGCAGGTAGAACAAGTTTTGTGGTGCCTTTCAGCTGCCTACCGGGGTACTGTAAAAAACTACCAACAGAACTCCTTTCTCGCACCTTCCCCGGTGGAGTTGTGCATGGGGTGTGTTTGGAACATTTTGTCAGGAGCCGAGTCCAAAATTCAGCTATTCTCCATCTCAGCCCAGAAAGCAGGTAGAACAAGTTTTGTGGTGCCTTTCTCTTGCCTACCGGGGTACTGTAAAAACTACCAACAGAACTCGTTTCTGGCACCTTCCCCGGTGGAGCTGTGCATGGGGTGTGTTTGGAACATTTTTTCACCAGCCGAGTCCAAAATTCAGCGATTCTCCATCTCAGCCCAGAAAGCAGGTAGCAAAACTTTTGTGGTGCCTTTCAGCTGCCTACCGGGGTAGTGTAAAAACTACCAACAGAACTCGTTTCTGGCACCTTCCCCGGTGGAGGTGTGCATGGGGTGTGTTTGGAACATTTTTTCACCAGCCGAGTCCAAAATTCAGCCGTTCTCCATCTCAGCCCAGAAAGCAGGTACAACAAGTTTTGTGGTGCCTTTCAGCTGCCTACCGGGGTACTGTAAAAACTACCAACAGAACTCGTTTCTGGCACCTTCCCCGGTGGAGCTGTGCATGGGGTGTGTTTGGAACATTTTGTCAGCAGCCGAGTCCAAAATTCAGCTGTTCCCCATCTCAGCCCAGAAAGCAGGTACAACAAGTTTTGTGGTGCCTTTCAGCTGCCTACCGGGGTACTGTAAAAACTACCAACAGAACTCGTTTCTGGCACCTTCCCCGGAGGAGTTGTGCATGGGGTGTGTTTGGAACATTTTGTCACCAGCCGAGTCCAAAATTCAGCCGTTCCTCATCTCAGCCCAGAAAGCAGGTACAACAAGTTTTGTGGTGCCTTTCAGCTGCCTACCGGGGTAGTGTAAAAACTACCAACAGAACTCGTTTCTGGCACCTTTGCCGGTGGAGCTGTGCATGGGGTGTGTTTGGAACATTTTGTCAGCAGCCGAGTCCAAAATTCAGCTATTCCCCATCTCAGCCCAGAAAGCAGGTAGAACAAGTTTTGTGGTGCCTTTCTCTTGCCTACCGGGGTACTGTAAAAACTACCAACAGAACTCGTTTATGGCACCTTCCCCGGTGGAGGTGTGCATGGGGTGTGTTTGGAACATTTTGTCACCAGCCGAGTCCAAAATTCAGCGATTCTCCATCTCAGCCCAGAAAGCAGGTACAACAAGTTTTGTGGTGCCTTTCTCTTGCCTACCGGGGTAGTGTAAAAACTACCAACAGAACTCGTTTCTGGCACCTTCCCCGGTGGAGGTGTGCATGGGGTGTGTTTGGAACATTTTGTCAGCAGCCGAGTCCAAAATTCAGTGATTCCCCATCTCAGCCCAGAAAGCAGGTAGAACAAGTTTTGTGGTGCCTTTCAGCTGCCTACCGGGGTACTGTAAAAACTACCAACAGAACTCGTTTCTGGCACCTTTGCCGGTGGAGCTGTGCATGGGGTGTGTTTGGAACATTTTGTCAGCAGCCGAGTCCAAAATTCAGCTGTTCCCCATCTCAGCCCAGAAAGCAGGTAGAAAAACTTTTGTGGTGCCTTTCAGCTGCCTACCGGGGTACTGTAAAAACTACCAACAGAACTCGTTTCTGGCACCTTCCCCGGTGGAGTTGTGCATGGGGTGTGTTTGGAACATTTTGTTACCAGCCGAGTCCAAACTTCAGCTATTCCCCATCTCAGCCCAGAAAGCAGGTACAACAAGTTTTGTGGTGCCTTTCAGCTGCCTACCGGGGTAGTGTAAAAACTACCAACAGAACTCGTTTCTGGCACCTTTGCCGGTGGAGCTGTGCATGGGGTGTGTTTGGAACATTTTGTCACGAGCCGAGTCCAAAATTCAGCTGTTCCCCATCTAAGCCCAGAAAGCAGGTACAACAAGTTTTGTGGTGCCTTTCAGCTGCCTACCGGGGTAGTGTAAAAACTACCAACAGAACTCGTTTCTGGCACCTTCCCCGGTGGAGTTGTGCATGGGGTGTGTTTGGAACATTTTGTCAGGAGCCGAGTCCAAAATTCAGCGATTCTCCATCTCAGCCCAGAAAGCAGGTAGAACAAGTTTTGTGGTGCCTTTCAGCTGCCTACCGGGGTACTGTAAAAACTACCAACAGAACTCGTTTCTGGCACCTTCCCCGGTGGAGGTGTGCATGGGGTGTGTTTGGAACATTTTTTCACCAGCCGAGTCCAAAATTCAGCCGTTCCCCATCTCAGCCCAGAAAGCAGGTACAACAAGTTTTGTGGTGCCTTTCAGCTGCCTACCAGGGTAGTGTAAAAACTACCAACAGAACTCGTTTCTGGCACCTTCCCCGGAGGAGTTGTGCATGGGGTGTGTTTGGAACATTTTGTCAGGAGCCGAGTCCAAAATTCAGCCGTTCCTCATCTCAGCCCAGAAAGCAGGTACAACAAGTTTTGTGGTGCCTTTCAGCTGCCTACCGGGGTACTGTAAAAACTACCAACAGAACTCCTTTCTCGCACCTTTGCCGGTGGAGTTGTGCATGGGGTGTGTTTGGAACATTTTGTCAGCAGCCGAGTCCAAAATTCAGCGATTCTCCATCTCAGCCCAGAAAGCAGGTAGAACAAGTTTTGTGGTGCCTTTCTCTTGCCTACCGGGGTACTGTAAAAACTACCAACAGAACTCGTTTCTGGCACCTTCCCCGGTGGAGGTGTGCATGGGGTGTGTTTGGAACATTTTTTCACCAGCCGAGTCCAAAATTCAGCGATTCCCCATCTCAGCCCAGAAAGCAGGTAGCAAAACTTTTGTGGTGCCTTTCAGCTGCCTACCGGGGTAGTGTAAAAACTACCAACAGAACTCGTTTCTGGCACCTTTCCCGGTGAGTTGTGCATGGGGTGTGTTTGGAACATTTTTTCACCAGCCGAGTCCAAAATTCAGCGATTCTCCTCTCAGCCCAGAAAGCAGGTACAACAATTTTTGTGGTGCCTTTCAGCTGCCTACCGGGGGTACTGTAAAAACTACCAACAGAACTCGTTTCTGGCACCTTCCCCGGTGGAGTTGTGCATGGGGTGTGTTTGGAACATTTTGTCACCAGCCGAGTCCAAAATTCAGCGATTCTCCATCTCAGCCCAGAAAGCAGGTAGAACAAGTTTTGTAATGCCTTTCAGCTGCCTACCGGGGTAGTGTAAAAACTACCAACAGAACTCGTTTCTGGCACCTTTCCCGGTGGAGTTGTGCATGGGGTGTGTTTGGAACATTTTGTCACCAGCCGAGTCCAAAATTCAGCGATTCTCCATCTCAGCCCAGAAAGCAGGTACAACAAGTTTTGTGGTGCCTTTCAGCTGCCTACCAGGGTACTGTAAAAACTACCAACAGAACTCGTTTCTGGCACCTTCCCCGGTGGAGCTGTGCATGGGGTGTGTTTGGAACATTTTGTCACCAGCCCGAGTCCAAAATTCAGCGATTCCCCATCTCAGCCCAGAAAGCAGGTAGAAAAACTTTTGTGGTGCCTTTCAGCTGCCTACCGGGGTAGTGTAAAAACTACCAACAGAACTCCTTTCTCGCACCTTCCCGGGTGGAGTTGTGCATGGGGTGTGTTTGGAACATTTTGTCACCAGCCGAGTCCAAACTTCAGCCGTTCCCCATCTCAGCCCAGAAAGCAGGTACAACAAGTTTTGTGGTGCCTTTCAGCTGCCTACCGGGGTAGTGTAAAAACTACCAACAGAACTCGTTTCTGGCACCTTCCTCGGTGGAGTTGTTCATGGGGTGTGTTTGGAACATTTTGTCACCAGCCGAGTCCAAAATTCAGCTGTTCCCCATCTCAGCCCAGAAAGCAGGTAGAACAAGTTTTGTGGTGCCTTTCAGCTGCCTACCGGGGTAGTGTAAAAACTACCAACAGAACTCGTTTCTGGCACCTTCCCCGGTGGAGTTGTGCATGGGGTGTGTTTGGAACATTTTTTCACCAGCCGAGTCCAAAATTCAGCCGTTCTCCATCTCAGCCCAGAAAGCAGGTACAACAAGTTTTGTGGTGCCTTTCAGCTGCCTACCGGGGTACTGTAAAAACTACCAACAGAACTCGTTTCTGGCACCTTTGCCGGTGGAGCTGTGCATGGGGTGTGTTTGGAACATTTTGTCAGCAGCCGAGTCCAAAATTCAGCTGTTCCCCATCTCAGCCCAGAAAGCAGGTACAACAAGTTTTGTGGTGCCTTTCAGCTGCCTACCGGGGTACTGTAAAAACTACCAAGAGAACTCGTTTCTGGCACCTTCCCCGGTGGAGCTGTGCATGGGGTGTGTTTGGAACATTTTGTTACCAGCCGAGTCCAAATTCAGCGATTCCCCATCTCAGCCCAGAAAGCAGGTAGAACAACTTTTGTGGTGCCTTTCAGCTGCCTACCGGGGTACTGTAAAAACTACCAACAGAACTCGTTTCTGGCACCTTCCCCAGTGGAGTTGTGCATGGGGTGTGTTTGGAACATTTTGTCACCAGCCGAGTCCAAAATTCAGCGATTCCCCATCTCTGCCCAGAAAGCAGGTAGAACAAGTTTTGTGGTGCCTTTCAGCTGCCTACCGGGGTACTGTAAAAACTACCAACAGAACTCGTTTCTGGCACCTTCCCCGGTGGAGTTGTGCATGGGGTGTGTTTGGAACATTTTGTCACCAGCCGAGTCCAAAATTCAGCTATTCTCCATCTCAGCCCAGAAAGCAGGTAGAACAAGTTTTGTAGTGCCTTTCTCTTGCCTACCGGGGTAGTGTAAAAACTACCAACAGAACTCGTTTCTGGCACCTTCCCCGGAGGAGTTGTGCATGGGGTGTGTTTGGAACATTTTGTCACAAGCCGAGTCCAAAATTCAGCCGTTCCCCATCTCAGCCCAGAAAGCAGGTAGAACAAGTTTTGTGGTGCCTTTCAGCTGCCTACCGGGGTAGTGTAAAAACTACCAACAGAACTCGTTTCTGGCACCTTCCCCGGTGGAGTTGTGCATGGGGTGTGTTTGGAACATTTTGTCACCAGCCGAGTCCAAAATTCAGCGATTCTCCATCTCAGCCCAGAAAGCAGGTACAACAAGTTTTGTGGTGCCTTTCAGCTGCCTACCGGGGTAGTGTAAAAACTACCAACAGAACTCCTTTCTGGCACCTTCCCCGGTGGAGTTGTGCATGGGGTGTGTTTGGAACATTTTGTCACCAGCCGAGTCCAAAATTCAGCGATTCTCCATCTCAGCCCAGAAAGCAGGTAGAACAAGTTTTGTGGTGCCTTTCTCTTGCCTACCGGGGTACTGTAAAAACTACCAACAGAACTCGTTTATGGCACCTTCCCCGGTGGAGGTGTGCATGGGGTGTGTTTGGAACATTTTTTCACCAGCCGAGTCCAAAATTCAGCGATTCCCCATCTCAGCCCAGAAAGCAGGTAGCAAAACTTTTGTGGTGCCTTTCAGCTGCCTACCGGGGTAGTGTAAAAACTACCAACAGAACTCGTTTCTGGCACCTTCCCCGGTGGAGTTGTGCATGGGGTGTGTTTGGAACATTTTGTCAGCAGCCGAGTCCAAAATTCAGTGATTCCCCATCTCAGCCCAGAAAGCAGGTAGAACAACTTTTGTGGTGCCTTTCAGCTGCCTACCGGGGTAGTGTAAAAACTACCAACAGAACTCGTTTCTGGCACCTTCCTCGGTGGAGTTGTGCATGGGGTGTGTTTGGAACATTTTGTCACCAGCCGAGTCCAAAATTCAGCTATTCCCCATCTAAGCCCAGAAAGCAGGTACAACAAGTTTTGTGGTGCCTTTCAGCTGCCTACCGGGGTACTGTAAAAACTACCAACAGAACTCGTTTCTGGCACCTTTGCCGGTGGAGCTGTGCATGGGGTGTGTTTGGAACATTTTGTCAGCAGCCGAGTCCAAAATTCAGCTGTTCCCCATCTCAGCCCAGAAAGCAGGTACAACAAGTTTTGTGGTGCCTTTCAGCTGCCTACCGGGGTAGTGTAAAAACTACCAACAGAACTCGTTTCTGGCACCTTCCCCGGAGGAGTTGTGCATGGGGTGTGTTTGGAACATTTTGTCACCAGCCGAGTCCAAAATTCAGCGATTCCCCATCTCAGCCCAGAAAGCAGGTAGAACAAGTTTTGTGGTGCCTTTCAGCTGCCTACCGGGGTACTGTAAAAACTACCAACAGAACTCGTTTCTGGCACCTTCCCCGGTGGAGTTGTGCATGGGGTGTGTTTGGAACATTTTGTCACCAGCCGAGTCCAAAATTCAGCCGTTCCCCATCTCAGCCCAGAAAGCAGGTAGAACAAGTTTTGTGGTGCCTTTCAGCTGCCTACCGGGGTAGTGTAAAAACTACCAACAGAACTCGTTTCTGGCACCTTCCCCGGTGGAGTTGTGCATGGGGTGTGTTTGGAACATTTTGTCAGCAGCCGAGTCCAAAATTCAGCCGTTCCTCATCTCAGCCCAGAAAGCAGGTACAACAAGTTTTGTGGTGCCTTTCTCTTGCCTACCGGGGTACTGTAAAAACTACCAACAGAACTCCTTTCTCGCACCTTCCCCGGTGGAGTTGTGCATGGGGTGTGTTTGGAACATTTTGTCACCAGCCGAGTCCAAAATTCAGCGATTCTCCATCTCAGCCCAGAAAGCAGGTAGAACAAGTTTTGTGGTGCCTTTCTCTTGCCTACCGGGGTACTGTAAAAACTACCAACAGAACTCGTTTCTGGCACCTTTGCCGGTGGAGCTGTGCATGGGGTGTGTTTGGAACATTTTGTTACCAGCCGAGTCCAAAATTCAGCTATTCCCCATCTCAGCCCAGAAAGCAGGTAGAACAACTTTTGTGGTGCCTTTCAGCTGCCTACCGGGGTAGTGTAAAAACTACCAACAGAACTCGTTTCTGGCACCTTCCCCGGTGGAGTTGTGCATGGGGTGTGTTTGGAACATTTTGTCACCAGCCGAGTCCAAAATTCAGCTGTTCCCCATCTCAGCCCAGAAAGCAGGTACAACAAGTTTTGTGGTGCCTTTCAGCTGCCTACCGGGGTACTGTAAAAACTACCAACAGAACTCGTTTCTGGCACCTTTGCCGGTGGAGCTGTGCATGGGGTGTGTTTGGAACATTTTGTCAGCAGCCGAGTCCAAAATTCAGCTGTTCCCCATCTCAGCCCAGAAAGCAGGTAGAAAAACTTTTGTGGTGCCTTTCAGCTGCCTACTGGGGTAGTGTAAAAACTACCAACAGAACTCGTTTCTGGCACCTTCCCCGGAGGAGTTGTGCATGGGGTGTGTTTGGAACATTTTGTCACCAGCCGAGTCCAAAATTCAGCTGTTCCCTATCTCAGCCCAGAAAGCAGGTAGAACAAGTTTTGTGGTGCCTTTCAGCTGCCTACCGGGGTAGTGTAAAAACTACCAACAGAACTCGTTTCTGGCACCTTCCCCGGTGGAGTTGTGCATGGGGTGTGTTTGGAACATTTTGTCACCAGCCGAGTCCAAAATTCAGCCGTTCCCCATCTCAGCCCAGAAAGCAGGTAGAACAAGTTTTGTGGTGCCTTTCAGCTGCCTACCGGGGTAGTGTAAAAACTACCAACAGAACTCGTTTCTGGCACCTTCCCCGGTGGAGTTGTGCATGGGGTGTGTTTGGAACATTTTGTCAGCAGCCGAGTCCAAAATTCAGCCGTTCCTCATCTCAGCCCAGAAAGCAGGTACAACAAGTTTTGTGGTGCCTTTCAGCTGCCTACCGGGGGTACTGTAAAAACTACCAACAGAACTCCTTTCTGGCACCTTCCCCGGTGGAGTTGTGCATGGGGTGTGTTTGGAACATTTTGTCAGGAGCCGAGTCCAAAATTCAGCGATTCTCCATCTCAGCCCAGAAAGCAGGTAGAACAAGTTTTGTGGTGCCTTTCTCTTGCCTACCGGGGTACTGTAAAAACTACCAACAGAACTCGTTTCTGGCACCTTCCCCGGTGGAGTTGTGCATGGGGTGTGTTTGGAACATTTTGTCAGCAGCCGAGTCCAAAATTCAGCTATTCCCCATCTCAGCCCAGAAAGCAGGTAGAAGAACTTTTGTGGTGCCTTTCAGCTGCCTACCGGGGTAGTGTAAAAACTACCAACAGAACTCGTTTATGGCACCTTCCCCGGTGGAGTTGTGCATGGGGTGTGTTTGGAACATTTTGTCACCAGCCGAGTCCAAAATTCAGCTGTTCCCCCATCTAAGCCCAGAAAGCAGGTACAACAAGTTTTGTGGTGCCTTTCAGCTGCCTACCGGGGTACTGTAAAAACTACCAACAGAACTCGTTTCTGGCACCTTCCTCGGTGGAGTTGTGCATGGGGTGTGTTTGGAACATTTTGTCACCAGCTGAGTCCAAAATTCAGCTATTCTCCATCTCAGCCCAGAAAGCAGGTAGAACAAGTTTTGTAGTGCCTTTCAGCTGCCTACCGGGGTACTGTAAAAACTACCAACAGAACTCGTTTCTGGCACCTTTGCCGGTGGAGCTGTGCATGGGGTGTGTTTGGAACATTTTGTCACCAGCCGAGTCCAAAATTCAGCGATTCCCCATCTCAGCCCAGAAAGCAGGTAGAACAAGTTTTGTGGTGCCTTTCAGCTGCCTACCGGGGTACTGTAAAAACTACCAACAGAACTCGTTTCTGGCACCTTCCCCGGTGGAGTTGTGCATGGGGTGTGTTTGGAACATTTTGTCACCAGCCGAGTCCAAAACTCAGCGATTCTCCATCTCGAGCCCAGAAAGCAGGTAGAACAAGTTTTGTGGTGCCTTTCAGCTGCCTACCGGGGTAGTGTAAAAACTACCAACAGAACTCGTTTCTGGCACCTTCCTCGGTGGAGTTGTGCATGGGGTGTGTTTGGAACATTTTGTCACCAGCCGAGTCCAAAATTCAGCTGTTCCCCATCTAAGCCCAGAAAGCAGGTACAACAAGTTTTGTGGTGCCTTTCAGCTGCCTACCGGGGGTAGTGTAAAAACTACCAACAGAACTCGTTTCTGGCACCTTTGCCGGTGGAGCTGCGCATGGGGTGTGTTTGGAACATTTTGTCAGCAGCCGAGTCCAAAATTCAGCCGTTCCTCATCTCAGCCCAGAAAGCAGGTAGAACAAGTTTTGTGGTGCCTTTCAGCTGCCTACCGGGGTAGTGTAAAAACTACCAACAGAACTCGTTTCTGGCACCTTCCCCGGTGGAGTTGTGCATGGGGTGTGTTTGGAACATTTTGTCAGCAGCCGAGTCCAAAATTCAGCCGTTCCTCATCTCAGCCCAGAAAGCAGGTACAACAAGTTTTGTGGTGCCTTTCTCTTGCCTACCGGGGTACTGTAAAAACTACCAACAGAACTCCTTTCTCGCACCTTCCCCGGTGGAGTTGTGCATGGGGTGTGTTTGGAACATTTTGTCACCAGCCGAGTCCAAAATTCAGCGATTCTCCATCTCAGCCCAGAAAGCAGGTAGAACAAGTTTTGTGGTGCCTTTCTCTTGCCTACCGGGGTACTGTAAAAACTACCAACAGAACTCGTTTCTGGCACCTTTGCCGGTGGAGCTGTGCATGGGGTGTGTTTGGAACATTTTGTTACCAGCCGAGTCCAAAATTCAGCTATTCCCCATCTCAGCCCAGAAAGCAGGTAGAACAACTTTTGTGGTGCCTTTCAGCTGCCTACCGGGGTAGTGTAAAAACTACCAACAGAACTCGTTTCTGGCACCTTCCCCGGTGGAGTTGTGCATGGGGTGTGTTTGGAACATTTTGTCACCAGCCGAGTCCAAAATTCAGCTGTTCCCCATCTCAGCCCAGAAAGCAGGTACAACAAGTTTTGTGGTGCCTTTCAGCTGCCTACCGGGGTACTGTAAAAACTACCAACAGAACTCGTTTCTGGCACCTTTGCCGGTGGAGCTGTGCATGGGGTGTGTTTGGAACATTTTGTCAGCAGCCGAGTCCAAAATTCAGCTGTTCCCCATCTCAGCCCAGAAAGCAGGTAGAAAAACTTTTGTGGTGCCTTTCAGCTGCCTACTGGGGTAGTGTAAAAACTACCAACAGAACTCGTTTCTGGCACCTTCCCCGGAGGAGTTGTGCATGGGGTGTGTTTGGAACATTTTGTCACCAGCCGAGTCCAAAATTCAGCTGTTCCCTATCTCAGCCCAGAAAGCAGGTAGAACAAGTTTTGTGGTGCCTTTCAGCTGCCTACCGGGGTAGTGTAAAAACTACCAACAGAACTCGTTTCTGGCACCTTCCCCGGTGGAGTTGTGCATGGGGTGTGTTTGGAACATTTTGTCACCAGCCGAGTCCAAAATTCAGCCGTTCCCCATCTCAGCCCAGAAAGCAGGTAGAACAAGTTTTGTGGTGCCTTTCAGCTGCCTACCGGGGTAGTGTAAAAACTACCAACAGAACTCGTTTCTGGCACCTTCCCCGGTGGAGTTGTGCATGGGGTGTGTTTGGAACATTTTGTCAGCAGCCGAGTCCAAAATTCAGCCGTTCCTCATCTCAGCCCAGAAAGCAGGTACAACAAGTTTTGTGGTGCCTTTCAGCTGCCTACCGGGGTACTGTAAAAACTACCAACAGAACTCCTTTCTCGCACCTTCCCCGGTGGAGTTGTGCATGGGGTGTGTTTGGAACATTTTGTCAGGAGCCGAGTCCAAAATTCAGCGATTCTCCATCTCAGCCCAGAAAGCAGGTAGAACAAGTTTTGTGGTGCCTTTCTCTTGCCTACCGGGGTACTGTAAAAACTACCAACAGAACTCGTTTCTGGCACCTTCCCCGGTGGAGTTGTGCATGGGGTGTGTTTGGAACATTTTGTCAGCAGCCGAGTCCAAAATTCAGCTATTCCCCATCTCAGCCCAGAAAGCAGGTAGAAGAACTTTTGTGGTGCCTTTCAGCTGCCTACCGGGGTAGTGTAAAAACTACCAACAGAACTCGTTTATGGCACCTTCCCCGGTGGAGTTGTGCATGGGGTGTGTTTGGAACATTTTGTCACCAGCCGAGTCCAAAATTCAGCTGTTCCCCATCTAAGCCCAGAAAGCAGGTACAACAAGTTTTGTGGTGCCTTTCAGCTGCCTACCGGGGTACTGTAAAAACTACCAACAGAACTCGTTTCTGGCACCTTCCTCGGTGGAGTTGTGCATGGGGTGTGTTTGGAACATTTTGTCACCAGCTGAGTCCAAAATTCAGCTATTCTCCATCTCAGCCCAGAAAGCAGGTAGAACAAGTTTTGTAGTGCCTTTCAGCTGCCTACCGGGGGTACTGTAAAAACTACCAACAGAACTCGTTTCTGGCACCTTTGCCGGTGGAGCTGTGCATGGGGTGTGTTTGGAACATTTTGTCACCAGCCGAGTCCAAAATTCAGCGATTCCCCATCTCAGCCCAGAAAGCAGGTAGAACAAGTTTTGTGGTGCCTTTCAGCTGCCTACCGGGGTACTGTAAAAACTACCAACAGAACTCGTTTCTGGCACCTTCCCCGGTGGAGTTGTGCATGGGGTGTGTTTGGAACATTTTGTCACCAGCCGAGTCCAAAACTCAGCGATTCTCCATCTCGAGCCCAGAAAGCAGGTAGAACAAGTTTTGTGGTGCCTTTCAGCTGCCTACCGGGGTAGTGTAAAAACTACCAACAGAACTCGTTTCTGGCACCTTCCTCGGTGGAGTTGTGCATGGGGTGTGTTTGGAACATTTTGTCACCAGCCGAGTCCAAAATTCAGCTGTTCCCCATCTAAGCCCAGAAAGCAGGTACAACAAGTTTTGTGGTGCCTTTCAGCTGCCTACCGGGGTAGTGTAAAAACTACCAACAGAACTCGTTTCTGGCACCTTTGCCGGTGGAGCTGCGCATGGGGTGTGTTTGGAACATTTTGTCAGCAGCCGAGTCCAAAATTCAGCCGTTCCTCATCTCAGCCCAGAAAGCAGGTACAACAAGTTTTGTGGTGCCTTTCAGCTGCCTACCGGGGTAGTGTAAAAACTACCAACAGAACTCGTTTCTGGCACCTTCCCCGGTGGAGTTGTGCATGGGGTGTGTTTGGAACATTTTGTCAGCAGCCGAGTCCAAAATTCAGCTGATCCCCATCTCAGACCAGAAAGCAGGTAGAAAAACTTTTGTGGTGCCTTTCAGCTGCCTACCGGGGTACTGTAAAAACTACCAAAAGAACTCGTTTCTGGCCCCTTCCCCGGTGGAGTTGTGCATGGGGTGTGTTTGGAACATTTTGTCAGGAGCCAAGTCCAAAATTCAGCTATTCTCCATCTCAGCCCAGAAAGCAGGTAGAACAAGTTTTGTAGTGCCTTTCTCTTGCCTACCGGGGGTAGTGTAAAAACTACCAACAGAACTCGTTTCTGGCACCTTCCCCGGAGGAGTTGTGCATGGGGTGTGTTTGGAACATTTTGTCACCAGCCGAGTCCAAAATTCAGCCGTTCCTCATCTCAGCCCAGAAAGCAGGTACAACAAGTTTTGTGGTGCCTTTCAGCTGCCTACCGGGGTAGTGTAAAAACTACCAACAGAACTCGTTTCTGGCACCTTCCCCGGTGGAGTTGTGCATGGGGTGTGTTTGGAACATTTTGTCACCAGCCGAGTCCAAAATTCAGCCGTTCCCCATCTCTGCCCAGAAAGCAGGTAGAACAAGTTTTGTGGTGCCTTTCAGCTGCCTACCGGGGTACTGTAAAAACTACCAACAGAACTCCTTTCTGGCACCTTCCCCGGTGGAGTTGTGCATGGGGTGTGTTTGGAACATTTTGTCACCAGCCGAGTCCAAAATTCAGCTATTCTCCATCTCAGCCCAGAAAGCAGGTAGAACAAGTTTTGTAGTGCCTTTCTCTTGCCTACCGGGGTAGTGTAAAAACTACCAACAGAACTCGTTTCTGGCACCTTCCCCGGAGGAGTTGTGCATGGGGTGTGTTTGGAACATTTTGTCACCAGCCGAGTCCAAAATTCAGCGATTCCCCATCTCAGCCCAGAAAGCAGGTAGAACAAGTTTTGTGGTGCCTTTCAGCTGCCTACCGGGGTACTGTAAAAACTACCAACAGAACTCGTTTCTGGCACCTTCCCCGGAGGAGTTGTGCATGGGGTGTGTTTGGAACATTTTGTCAGGAGCCGAGTCCAAAATTCAGCGATTCTCCATCTCAGCCCAGAAAGCAGGTACAACAAGTTTTGTGGTGCCTTTCAGCTGCCTACCGGGGTAGTGTAAAAACTACCAACAGAACTCGTTTCTGGCATCTTCCCCGGTGGAGTTGTGCATGGGGTGTGTTTGGAACATTTTGTCACCAGCCGAGTCCAAAATTCAGCTATTCTCCATCTCAGCCCAGAAAGCAGGTAGAACAAGTTTTGTGGTGCCTTTCAGCTGCCTACCGGGGTAGTGTAAAAACTACCAACAGAACTCGTTTCTGGCACCTTCCCCGGTGGAGTTGTGCATGGGGTGTGTTTGGAACATTTTGTCAGCAGCCGAGTCCAAAATTCAGCGATTCCCCATCTCAGCCCAGAAAGCAGGTAGAACAAGTTTTGTGGTGCCTTTCAGCTGCCTACCGGGGTAGTGTAAAAACTACCAACAGAACTCGTTTCTGGCACCTTCCCCGGTGGAGTTGTGCATGGGGTGTGTTTGGAACATTTTGTCAGCAGCCGAGTCCAAAACTCAGCTCTTCCCCATCTCAGCCCAGAAAGCAGGTACAACAAGTTTTGTGGTGCCTTTCAGCTGCCTACCGGGGTAGTGTAAAAACTACCAACAGAACTCCTTTCTGGCACCTTCCCCGGTGGAGTTGTGCATGGGGTGTGTTTGGAACATTTTGTCAGGAGCCGAGTCCAAAATTCAGCGATTCTCCATCTCAGCCCAGAAAGCAGGTAGAACAAGTTTTGTGGTGCCATTCTCTTGCCTACCGGGGTACTGTAAAAACTACCAACAGAACTCGTTTCTGGCACCTTCCCCGGTGGAGCTGTGCATGGGGTGTGTTTGGAACATTTTGTTACCAGCCGAGTCCAAAATTCAGCGATTCCCCATCTCAGCCCAGAAAGCAGGTAGAACAACTTTTGTGGTGCCTTTCAGCTGTCTACCGGGGTACTGTAAAAACTACCAACAGAACTCGTTTCTGGCACCTTCCCCGGTGGAGTTGTGCATGGGGTGTGTTTGGAACATTTTGTCACCAGCCGAGTCCAAAATTCAGCCGTTCCCCATCTCTGCCCAGAAAGCAGGTAGAACAAGTTTTGTGGTGCCTTTCAGCTGCCTACCGGGGTACTGTAAAAACTACCAACAGAACTCGTTTCTGGCACCTTTGCCGGTGGAGCTGCGCATGGGGTGTGTTTGGAACATTTTGTCACCAGCCGAGTCCAAAATTCAGCCGTTCCTCATCTCAGCCCAGAAAGCAGGTACAACAAGTTTTGTGGTGCCTTTCAGCTGCCTACCGGGGTAGTGTAAAAACTACCAACAGAACTCGTTTCTGGCACCTTCCCCGGTGGAGTTGTGCATGGGGTGTGTTTGGAACATTTTGTCAGCAGCCGAGTCCAAAATTCAGCTGATCCCCATCTCAGACCAGAAAGCAGGTAGAAAAACTTTTGTGGTGCCTTTCAGCTGCCTACCGGGGTAGTGTAAAAACTACCAAAAGAACTCGTTTCTGGCCCCTTCCCCGGTGGAGTTGTGCATGGGGTGTGTTTGGAACATTTTGTCAGGAGCCAAGTCCAAAATTCAGCTATTCTCCATCTCAGCCCAGAAAGCAGGTAGAACAAGTATTGTAGTGCCTTTCTCTTGCCTACCGGGGTAGTGTAAAAACTACCAACAGAACTCGTTTCTGGCACCTTCCCCGGAGGAGTTGTGCATGGGGTGTGTTTGGAACATTTTGTCACCAGCCGAGTCCAAAATTCAGCCGTTCCTCATCTCAGCCCAGAAAGCAGGTAGAACAAGTTTTGTGGTGCCTTTCAGCTGCCTACCGGGGTAGTGTTAAAACTACCAACAGAACTCGTTTCTGGCACCTTCCCCGGTGGAGTTGTGCATGGGGTGTGTTTGGAACATTTTGTCACGAGCCGAGTCCAAAATTCAGCCGTTCCTCATCTCAGCCCAGAAAGCAGGTACAACAAGTTTTGTGGTGCCTTTCAGCTGCCTACCGGGGTAGTGTAAAAACTACCAACAGAACTCCTTTCTGGCACCTTCCCCGGTGGAGTTGTGCATGGGGTGTGTTTGGAACATTTTGTCAGGAGCCGAGTCCAAAATTCAGCGATTCTCCATCTCAGCCCAGAAAGCAGGTAGAACAAGTTTTGTGGTGCCATTCTCTTGCCTACCGGGGTAGTGTAAAAACTACCAACAGAACTCGTTTCTGGCACCTTCCCCGGTGGAGCTGTGCATGGGGTGTGTTTGGAACATTTTTTCACCAGCCGAGTCCAAAATTCAGCGATTCCCCATCTCAGCCCAGAAAGCAGGTACAACAAGTTTTGTGGTGCCTTTCAGCTGTCTACCGGGGTACTGTAAAAACTACCAACAGAACTCGTTTCTGGCACCTTCCCCGGTGGAGTTGTGCATGGGGTGTGTTTGGAACATTTTGTCACCAGCCGAGTCCAAAATTCAGCCGTTCCCCATCTCTGCCCAGAAAGCAGGTAGAACAAGTTTTGTGGTGCCTTTCAGCTGCCTACCGGGGTACTGTAAAAACTACCAACAGAACTCGTTTCTGGCACCTTCCCCGGTGGAGTTGTGCATGGGGTGTGTTTGGAACATTTTGTCACCAGCCGAGTCCAAAATTCAGCTATTCTCCATCTCAGCCCAGAAAGCAGGTAGAACAAGTTTTGTAGTGCCTTTCTCTTGCCTACCGGGGTAGTGTAAAAACTACCAACAGAACTCGTTTCTGGCACCTTCCCCGGAGGAGTTGTGCATGGGGTGTGTTTGGAACATTTTGTCACCAGCCGAGTCCAAAATTCAGCGATTCCCCATCTCAGCCCAGAAAGCAGGTAGAACAAGTTTTGTGGTGCCTTTCAGCTGCCTACCGGGGTACTGTAAAAACTACCAACAGAACTCGTTTCTGGCACCTTCCCCGGAGGAGTTGTGCATGGGGTGTGTTTGGAACATTTTGTCAGGAGCCGAGTCCAAAATTCAGCGATTCTCCATCTCAGCCCAGAAAGCAGGTACAACAAGTTTTGTGGTGCCTTTTAGCTGCCTACCGGGGTAGTGTAAAAACTACCAACAGAACTCGTTTCTGGCATCTTCCCCGGTGGAGTTGTGCATGGGGTGTGTTTGGAACATTTTGTCACCAGCCGAGTCCAAAATTCAGCTATTCTCCATCTCAGCCCAGAAAGCAGGTAGAACAAGTTTTGTGGTGCCTTTCAGCTGCCTACCGGGGGTAGTGTAAAAACTACCAACAGAACTCGTTTCTGGCACCTTCCCCGGTGGAGTTGTGCATGGGGTGTGTTTGGAACATTTTGTCAGCAGCCGAGTCCAAAATTCAGCGATTCCCCATCTCAGCCCAGAAAGCAGGTAGAACAAGTTTTGTGGTGCCTTTCAGCTGCCTACCGGGGTAGTGTAAAAACTACCAACAGAACTCGTTTCTGGCACCTTCCCCGGTGGAGTTGTGCATGGGGTGTGTTTGGAACATTTTGTCAGCAGCCGAGTCCAAAACTCAGCTCTTCCCCATCTCAGCCCAGAAAGCAGGTACAACAAGTTTTGTGGTGCCTTTCAGCTGCCTACCGGGGTAGTGTAAAAACTACCAACAGAACTCCTTTCTGGCACCTTCCCCGGTGGAGTTGTGCATGGGGTGTGTTTGGAACATTTTGTCAGGAGCCGAGTCCAAAATTCAGCGATTCTCCATCTCAGCCCAGAAAGCAGGTAGAACAAGTTTTGTGGTGCCATTCTCTTGCCTACCGGGGTACTGTAAAAACTACCAACAGAACTCGTTTCTGGCACCTTCCCCGGTGGAGCTGTGCATGGGGTGTGTTTGGAACATTTTGTTACCAGCCGAGTCCAAAATTCAGCGATTCCCCATCTCAGCCCAGAAAGCAGGTAGAACAACTTTTGTGGTGCCTTTCAGCTGCCTACCAAGGTAGTGTAAAAACTACCAAGAGAACTCCTGTCTGGCACCTTCCCCGGTGGAGTTGTGCATGGGGTGTGTTTGGAACATTTTGTCACCAGCCGACTCCAAAATTCAGCGGTTCCCCATCTCAGCCCAGAAAGCAGGTAGAACAACTTTTGTGGTGTCTTTCAGATGCCTACCGGAGCAATGTAAAAACTACTAAGAGAAATCCTGTCTGGCACCTTCCCCGGTGGAGTTGTGCAGGGGGTGTGTTTGGAACATTTTGTCACCAGCCGAGTCCAAAATTCAGCGGTTCCCCATCTCAGCCCAGAAAGCAGGTAGAACAACTTTTGTGGTGTCTTTCAGATGCCTACCGGAGCAATGTAAAAACTACCAGGAGAACTCCTGTCTGGCACCTTCCCCGGTGGAGTTGTGCATGGGGTGTGTTTGGAACATTTTGTCACCGGCCGACTCCAAAATTCAGCGTTTCCCCATCTCAGCCCAGAAAGCAGGTAGAACAACTTTTGTGGTGTCTTTCAGATGCCTACCAAGGTAGTGTAAAAACTACCAAGAGGACTCCTGTCTGGCACCTTCCCCGGTGGAGTTGTGCATGGGGTGTGTTTGGAACATTTTGTCACCAGCCGAGTCCAAAATTCAGCTGTTCCCCATCTAAGCCCAGAAAGCAGGTAGAACAAGTTTTGTGGTGCCTTTCAGCTGCCTACCGGGGTACTGTAAAAACTACCAACAGAACTCGTTTCTGGCACCTTTGCCGGTGGAGCTGTGCATGGGGTGTGTTTGGAACATTTTGTCAGCAGCCGAGTCCAAAATTCAGCTGTTCCCCATCTCAGCCCAGAAAGCAGGTACAACAAGTTTTGTGGTGCCTTTCAGCTGCCTACCGGGGTACTGTAAAAACTACCAACAGAACTCGTTTCTGGCACCTTTGCCGGTGGAGCTGTGCATGGGGTGTGTTTGGAACATTTTGTTACCAGCCGAGTCCAAAATTCAGCTATTCCCCATCTCAGCCCAGAAAGCAGGTAGAACAACTTTTGTGGTGCCTTTCAGCTGCCTACCGGGGTAATGTAAAAACTACCAACAGAACTCGTTTCTGGCACCTTCCCCGGTGGAGCTGTGCATGGGGTGTGTTTGGAACATTTTGTCACGAGCCGAGTCCAAAATTCAGCTGTTCCCCATCTAAGCCCAGAAAGCAGGTAGAACAAGTTTTGTGGTGCCTTTCAGCTGCCTACCGGGGTAGTGTAAAAACTACCAACAGAACTCGTTTCTGGCACCTTCCCCGGTGGAGTTGTGCATGGGGTGTGTTTGGAACATTTTGTCAGGAGCCGAGTCCAAAATTCAGCGATTCTCCATCTCAGCCCAGAAAGCAGGTAGAACAAGTTTTGTGGTGCCTTTCAGCTGCCTACCGGGGTAGTGTAAAAACTACCAACAGAACTCGTTTCTGGCACCTTCCGCGGTGGAGTTGTGCATGGGGTGTGTTTGGAACATTTTGTCAGCAGCCGAGTCCAAAATTCAGCGATTCCCCATCTCAGCCCAGAAAGCAGGTAGAACAAGTTTTGTGGTGCCTTTCAGCTGCCTACCGGGGTAGTGTAAAAACTACCAACAGAACTCGTTTCTGGCACCTTCCCCGGTGGAGTTGTGCATGGGGTGTGTTTGGAACATTTTGTCAGCAGCCGAGTCCAAAACTCAGCTCTTCCCCATCTCAGCCCAGAAAGCAGGTACAACAAGTTTTGTGGTGCCTTTCAGCTGCCTACCGGGGTAGTGTAAAAACTACCAACAGAACTCCTTTCTGGCACCTTCCCCGGTGGAGTTGTGCATGGGGTGTGTTTGGAACATTTTGTCAGGAGCCGAGTCCAAAATTCAGCGATTCTCCATCTCAGCCCAGAAAGCAGGTAGAACAAGTTTTGTGGTGCCTTTCAGCTGCCTACCGGGGTACTGTAAAAACTACCAACAGAACTCGTTTCTGGCACCTTCCCCGGTGGAGCTGTGCATGGGGTGTGTTTGGAACATTTTGTTACCAGCCGAGTCCAAAATTCAGCGATTCCCCATCTCAGCCCAGAAAGCAGGTAGAACAACTTTTGTGGTGCCTTTCAGCTGCCTACCGGGGTACTGTAAAAACTACCAACAGAACTCGTTTCTGGCACCTTCCCCGGTGGAGGTGTGCATGGGGTGTGTTTGGAACATTTTGTCACCAGCCGAGTCCAAAATTCAGCCGTTCCCCATCTCTGCCCAGAAAGCAGGTACAACAAGTTTTGTGGTGCCTTTCAGCTGCCTACTGGGGTAGTGTAAAAACTACCAACAGAACTCGTTTCTGGCACCTTCCCCGGTGGAGGTGTGCATGGGTTGTGTTTGGAATATTTTTTCACCAGCCGAGTCCAAAATTCAGCGATTCCCCATCTCAGCCCAGAAAGCAGGTAGCAAAACTTTTGTGGTGCCTTTCAGCTGCCTACCGGGGTAGTGTAAAAACTACCAACAGAACTCGTTTCTGGCACCTTCCCCGGTGGAGTTGTGCATGGGGTGTGTTTGGAACATTTTTTCACCAGCTGAGTCCAAAATTCAGCCGTTCCCCATCTCAGCCCAGAAAGCAGGTACAACAAGTTTTGTGGTGCCTTTCAGCTGCCTACCGGGGTAGTGTAAAAACTACCAACAGAACTCGTTTCTGGCACCTTCCTCGGTGGAGTTGTGCATGGGGTGTGTTTGGAACATTTTGTCAGCAGCCGAGTCCAAAATTCAGCTGTTCCCCATCTAAGCCCAGAAAGCAGGTAGAACAAGTTTTGTGGTGCCTTTCAGCTGCCTACCGGGGTACTGTAAAAACTACCAACAGAACTCGTTTCTGGCACCTTTGCCGGTGGAGCTGTGCATGGGGTGTGTTTGGAACATTTTGTCAGCAGCCGAGTCCAAAATTCAGCTGTTCCCCATCTCAGCCCAGAAAGCAGGTACAACAAGTTTTGTGGTGCCTTTCAGCTGCCTACCGGGGTACTGTAAAAACTACCAACAGAACTCGTTTCTGGCACCTTCCCCGGTGGAGCTGTGCATGGGGTGTGTTTGGAACATTTTGTCACGAGCCGAGTCCAAAATTCAGCTGTTCCCCATCTAAGCCCAGAAAGCAGGTAGAACAAGTTTTGTGGTGCCTTTCAGCTGCCTACCGGGGTAGTGTAAAAACTACCAACAGAACTCGTTTCTGGCACCTTCCCCGGTGGAGTTGTGCATGGGGTGTGTTTGGAACATTTTGTCAGCAGCCGAGTCCAAAATTCAGCGATTCTCCATCTCAGCCCAGAAAGCAGGTAGAACAAGTTTTGTGGTGCCTTTCAGCTGCCTACCGGGGTAGTGTAAAAACTACCAACAGAACTCGTTTCTGGCACCTTCCCCGGTGGAGTTGTGCATGGGGTGTGTTTGGAACATTTTGTCACCAGCCGAGTCCAAAATTCAGCCGTTCCCCATCTCTGCCCAGAAAGCAGGTACAACAAGTTTTGTGGTGCCTTTCAGCTGCCTACCGGGGTACTGTAAAAACTACCAACAGAACTCGTTTCTGGCACCTTCCCCGGTGGAGTTGTGCATGGGGTGTGTTTGGAACATTTTGTCAGCAGCCGAGTCCAAAATTCAGCTGATCCCCATCTCAGACCAGAAAGCAGGTAGAAAAACTTTTGTGGTGCCTTTCAGCTGCCTACCGGGGTAGTGTAAAAACTACCAAAAGAACTCGTTTCTGGCCCCTTCCCCGGTGGAGTTGTGCATGGGGTGTGTTTGGAACAATTTGTCACCAGCCGAGTCCAAAATTCAGCTATTCTCCATCTCAGCCCAGAAAGCAGGTAGAACAAGTTTTGTGGTGCCTTTCTCTTGCCTACCGGGGTACTGTAAAAACTACCAACAGAACTCGTTTCTGGCACCTTCCCCGGTGGAGGTGTGCATGGGGTGTGTTTGGAACATTTTGTCAGCAGCCGAGTCCAAAATTCAGCGATTCCCCATCTCAGCCCAGAAAGCAGGTAGAACAAGTTTTGTGGTGCCTTTCAGCTGCCTACCGGGGTAGTGTAAAACTACCAACAGAACTCGTTTCTGGCACCTTCCCCGGTGGAGCTGTGCATGGGGTGTGTTTGGAACATTTTGTCACCAGCCGAGTCCAAAATTCAGCTGTTCCCCATCTCAGCCCAGAAAGCAGGTAGAACAGGTTTTGTGGTGCCTTTCAGCTGCCTACCAGGGTAGTGTAAAAACTACCAACAGAACTCGTTTCTGGCACCTTCCCCGGTGGAGCTGTGCATGGGGTGTGTTTGGAACATTTTTTCACCAGCCGAGTCCAAAATTCAGCCGTTCCCCATCTCAGCCCAGAAAGCAGGTAGAACAAGTTTTGTGGTGCCTTTCAGCTGCCTACCGGGGTAGTGTAAAAACTACCAACAGAACTCGTTTCTGGCACCTTCCCCGGTGGAGTTGTGCATGGGGTGTGTTTGGAACATTTTGTCACCAGCCGAGTCCAAAATTCAGCCGTTCCTCATCTCAGCCCAGAAAGCAGGTACAACAAGTTTTGTGGTGCCTTTCAGCTGCCTACCGGGGTAGTGTAAAAACTACCAACAGAACTCGTTTCTGGCACCTTCCTCGGTGGAGTTGTGCATGGGGTGTGTTTGGAACATTTTGTCACCAGCTGAGTCCAAAATTCAGCTATTCTCCATCTCAGCCCAGAAAGCAGGTAGAACAAGTTTTGTAGTGCCTTTCAGCTGCCTACCGGGGTAGTGTAAAAACTACCAACAGAACTCGTTTCTGGCACCTTCCCCGGAGGAGTTGTGCATGGGGTGTGTTTGGAACATTTTGTCAGCAGCCGAGTCCAAAATTCAGCGATTCCCCATCTCAGCCCAGAAAGCAGGTAGAACAAGTTTTGTGGTGCCTTTCAGCTGCCTACCGGGGTACTGTAAAAACTACCAACAGAACTCGTTTCTGGCACCTTCCCCAGTGGAGTTGTGCATGGGGTGTGTTTGGAACATTTTGTCACGAGCCGAGTCCAAAATTCAGCTGATCCCCATCTCAGACCAGAAAGCAGGTAGAAAAACTTTTGTGGTGCCTTTCAGCTGCCTACCGGGGTAGTGTAAAAACTACCAACAGAACTCGTTTCTGGCACCTTCCCCGGTGGAGGTGTGCATGGGGTGTGTTTGGAACATTTTTTCACCAGCCGAGTCCAAAATTCAGCGATTCCCCATCTCAGCCCAGAAAGCAGGTAGCAAAACTTTTGTGGTGCCTTTCAGCTGCCTACCGGGGTAGTGTAAAAACTACCAACAGAACTCGTTTCTGGCACCTTTGCCGGTGGAGCTGTGCATGGGGTGTGTTTGGAACATTTTGTCACCAGCCGAGTCCAAAATTCAGCCGTTCCCCATCTCTGCCCAGAAAGCAGGTACAACAAGTTTTGTGGTGCCTTTCAGCTGCCTACCGGGGTAGTGTAAAAACTACCAACAGAACTCGTTTCTGGCACCTTCCCCGGTGGAGTTGTGCATGGGGTGTGTTTGGAACATTTTGTCAGCAGCCGAGTCCAAAATTCAGCTGATCCCCATCTCAGACCAGAAAGCAGGTAGAAAAACTTTTGTGGTGCCTTTCAGCTGCCTACCGGGGTAGTGTAAAAACTACCAACAGAACTCGTTTCTGGCCCCTTCCCCGGTGGAGCTGTGCATGGGGTGTGTTTGGAACAATTTGTCACCAGCCGAGTCCAAAATTCAGCGATTCTCCATCTCAGCCCAGAAAGCAGGTACAACAAGTTTTGTGGTGCCTTTCAGCTGCCTACCGGGGTAGTGTAAAAACTACCAACAGAACTCGTTTCTGGCACCTTCCCCGGTGGAGTTGTGCATGGGGTGTGTTTGGAACATTTTGTCACCAGCCGAGTCCAAAATTCAGCCGCTCCCCATCTCTGCCCAGAAAGCAGGTACAACAAGTTTTGTGGTGCCTTTCAGCTGCCTACCGGGGTAGTGTAAAAACTACCAACAGAACTCGTTTCTGGCACCTTCCCCGGTGGAGTTGTGCATGGGGTGTGTTTGGAACATTTTGTCAGCAGCCGAGTCCAAAATTCAGCTATTCTCCATCTCAGCCCAGAAAGCAGGTAGAACAAGTTTTGTGGTGCCTTTCTCTTGCCTACCGGGGTACTGTAAAAACTACCAACAGAACTCGTTTCTGGCACCTTCCCCGGTGGAGGTGTGCATGGGGTGTGTTTGGAACATTTTGTCACCAGCCGAGTCCAAAATTCAGCTATTCTCCATCTCAGCCCAGAAAGCAGGTAGAACAAGTTTTGTGGTGCCTTTCTCTTGCCTACCGGGGTACTGTAAAAACTACCAACAGAACTCGTTTCTGGCACCTTCCCCGGTGGAGGTGTGCATGGGGTGTGTTTGGAACATTTTTTCACCAGCCGAGTCCAAAATTCAGCGATTCCCCATCTCAGCCCAGAAAGCAGGTAGCAAAACTTTTGTGGTGCCTTTCAGCTGCCTACCGGGGTAGTGTAAAAACTACCAACAGAACTCGTTTCTGGCACCTTTGCCGGTGGAGCTGTGCATGGGGTGTGTTTGGAACATTTTGTCAGCAGCCGAGTCCAAAATTCAGCCGTTCCCCATCTCTGCCCAGAAAGCAGGTACAACAAGTTTTGTGGTGCCTTTCAGCTGCCTACCGGGGTAGTGTAAAAACTACCAACAGAACTCGTTTCTGGCACCTTCCCCGGTGGAGTTGTGCATGGGGTGTGTTTGGAACATTTTGTCAGCAGCCGAGTCCAAAATTCAGCTGATCCCCATCTCAGACCAGAAAGCAGGTAGAAAAACTTTTGTGGTGCCTTTCAGCTGCCTACCGGGGTAGTGTAAAAACTACCAACAGAACTCGTTTCTGGCCCCTTCCCCGGTGGAGCTGTGCATGGGGTGTGTTTGGAACAATTTGTCACCAGCCGAGTCCAAAATTCAGCCGTTCCCCATCTCTGCCCAGAAAGCAGGTACAACAAGTTTTGTGGTGCCTTTCAGCTGCCTACCGGGGTAGTGTAAAAACTACCAACAGAACTCGTTTCTGGCACCTTCCTCGGTGGAGTTGTGCATGGGGTGTGTTTGGAACATTTTGTCACCAGCCGAGTCCAAAATTCAGCGATTCTCCATCTCAGCCCAGAAAGCAGGTAGCAAAACTTTTGTGGTGCCTTTCAGCTGCCTACCGGGGTAGTGTAAAAACTACCAACAGAACTCGTTTCTGGCACCTTCCCCGGTGGAGTTGTGCATGGGGTGTGTTTGGAACATTTTGTCACCAGCCGAGTCCAAAATTCAGCCGCTCCCCATCTCTGCCCAGAAAGCAGGTACAACAAGTTTTGTGGTGCCTTTCAGCTGCCTACCGGGGTAGTGTAAAAACTACCAACAGAACTCGTTTCTGGCACCTTCCCCGGTGGAGTTGTGCATGGGGTGTGTTTGGAACATTTTGTCAGCAGCCGAGTCCAAAATTCAGCTGATCCCCATCTCAGACCAGAAAGCAGGTAGAAAAAATTTTGTGGTGCCTTTCAGCTGCCTACCGGGGTAGTGTAAAAACTACCAAAAGAACTCGTTTCTGGCCCCTTCCCCGGTGGAGTTGTGCATGGGGTGTGTTTGGAACAATTTGTCACCAGCCGAGTCCAAAATTCAGCTATTCTCCATCTCAGCCCAGAAAGCAGGTAGAACAAGTTTTGTAGTGCCTTTCTCTTGCCTACCGGGGTAGTGTAAAAACTACCAACAGAACTCGTTTCTGGCACCTTTGCCGGTGGAGTTGTGCATGGGGTGTGTTTGGAACATTTTGTCACCAGCCGAGTCCAAAATTCAGCGATTCCCCATCTCAGCCCAGAAAGCAGGTAGAACAAGTTTTGTGGTGCCTTTCAGCTGCCTACCGGGGTACTGTAAAAACTACCAACAGAACTCGTTTCTGGCACCTTCCCCGGTGGAGTGGTGCATGGGGTGTGTTTGGAACATTTTGTCAGCAGCCGAGTCCAAAATTCAGCCGTTCCCCATCTCAGCCCAGAAAGCAGGTAGAACAAGTTTTGTGGTGCCTTTCAGCTGCCTACCGGGGTAGTGTAAAAACTACCAACAGAACTCGTTTCTGGCACCTTCCCCGGTGGAGTTGTGCATGGGGTGTGTTTGGAACATTTTGTCACCAGCCGAGTCCAAAATTCAGCCGTTCCTCATCTCAGCCCAGAAAGCAGGTACAACAAGTTTTGTGGTGCCTTTCAGCTGCCTACCGGGGTACTGTAAAAACTACCAACAGAACTCGTTTCTGGCACCTTTGCCGGTGGAATTGTGCATGGGGTGTGTTTGGAACATTTTGTCAGGAGCCGAGTCCAAAATTCAGCGATTCTCCATCTCAGCCCAGAAAGCAGGTAGAACAAGTTTTGTGGTGCCTTTCAGCTGCCTACTGGGGTAGTGTAAAAACTACCAACAGAACTCGTTTCTGGCACCTTCCCCGGTGGAGCTGTGCATGGGGTGTGTTTGGAACATTTTGTTACCAGCTGAGTCCAAAATTCAGCGATTCCCCATCTCAGCCCAGTAAGCAGGTAGAACAAGTTTTGTAGTGCCTTTCAGCTGCCTACCGGGGTAGTGTAAAAACTACCAAAAGAACTCGTTTCTGGCCCCTTCCCCGGTGGAGTTGTGCATGGGGTGTGTTTGGAACAATTTGTCACCAGCCGAGTCCAAAATTCAGCTATTCTCCATCTCAGCCCAGAAAGCAGGTAGAACAAGTTTTGTAGTGCCTTTCTCTTGCCTACCGGGGTAGTGTAAAAACTACCAACAGAACTCGTTTCTGGCACCTTTGCCGGTGGAGTTGTGCATGGGGTGTGTTTGGAACATTTTGTCAGCAGCCGAGTCCAAAATTCAGCGATTCCCCATCTCAGCCCAGAAAGCAGGTAGAACAAGTTTTGTGGTGCCTTTCAGCTGCCTACCGGGGTAGTGTAAAACTACCAGCAGAACTCGTTTCTGGCACCTTTGCCGGTGGAGCTGTGCATGGGGTGTGTTTGGAACATTTTGTCACCAGCCGAGTCCAAAATTCAGCTGTTCCCCATCTCAGCCCAGAAAGCAGGTAGAACAAGTTTTGTGGTGCCTTTCAGCTGCCTACTGGGGTAGTGTAAAAACTACCAACAGAACTCGTTTCTGGCACCTTCCTCGGTGGAGTTGTGCATGGGGTGTGTTTGGAACATTTTGTCACCAGCTGAGTCCAAAATTCAGCTATTCTCCATCTCAGCCCAGAAAGCAGGTAGAACAAGTTTTGTGGTGCCTTTCAGCTGCCTACCGGGGTAGTGTAAAAACTACCAACAGAACTCGTTTCTGGCACCTTCCCCGGAGGAGTTGTGCATGGGGTGTGTTTGGAACATTTTGTCAGCAGCCGAGTCCAAAATTCAGCTGATCCCCATCTCAGACCAGAAAGCAGGTAGAAAAACTTTTGTGGTGCCTTTCAGCTGCCTACCGGGGTAGTGTAAAAACTACCAACAGAACTCGTTTCTGGCACCTTCCCCGGTGGAGCTGTGCATGGGGTGTGTTTGGAACATTTTGTCACCAGCCGAGTCCAAAATTCAGCTATTCTCCATCTCAGCCCAGAAAGCAGGTAGAACAAGTTTTGTGGTGCCTTTCTCTTGCCTACCGGGGTACTGTAAAAACTACCAACAGAACTCGTTTCTGGCACCTTCCCCGGTGGAGGTGTGCATGGGGTGTGTTTGGAACATTTTTTCACCAGCCGAGTCCAAAATTCAGCGATTCCCCATCTCAGCCCAGAAAGCAGGTAGCAAAACTTTTGTGGTGCCTTTCAGCTGCCTACCGGGGTAGTGTAAAAACTACCAAAAGAACTCGTTTCTGGCACCTTTGCCGGTGGAGCTGTGCATGGGGTGTGTTTGGAACATTTTGTCAGCAGCCGAGTCCAAAATTCAGCCGTTCCCCATCTCTGCCCAGAAAGCAGGTACAACAAGTTTTGTGGTGCCTTTCAGCTGCCTACCGGGGTAGTGTAAAAACTACCAACAGAACTCGTTTCTGGCACCTTCCCCGGTGGAGTTGTGCATGGGGTGTGTTTGGAACATTTTGTCAGCAGCCGAGTCCAAAATTCAGCTGATCCCCATCTCAGACCAGAAAGCAGGTAGAAAAACTTTTGTGGTGCCTTTCAGCTGCCTACCGGGGTAGTGTAAAAACTACCAACAGAACTCGTTTCTGGCCCCTTCCCCGGTGGAGCTGTGCATGGGGTGTGTTTGGAACAATTTGTCACCAGCCGAGTCCAAAATTCAGCCGTTCCCCATCTCTGCCCAGAAAGCAGGTACAACAAGTTTTGTGGTGCCTTTCAGCTGCCTACCGGGGTAGTGTAAAAACTACCAACAGAACTCGTTTCTGGCACCTTCCTCGGTGGAGTTGTGCATGGGGTGTGTTTGGAACATTTTGTCACCAGCCGAGTCCAAAATTCAGCGATTCTCCATCTCAGCCCAGAAAGCAGGTAGAACAAGTTTTGTGGTGCCTTTCAGCTGCCTACCGGGGTAGTGTAAAAACTACCAACAGAACTCGTTTCTGGCACCTTCCCCGGTGGAGTTGTGCATGGGGTGTGTTTGGAACATTTTGTCACCAGCCGAGTCCAAAATTCAGCCGCTCCCCATCTCTGCCCAGAAAGCAGGTACAACAAGTTTTGTGGTGCCTTTCAGCTGCCTACCGGGGTAGTGTAAAAACTACCAACAGAACTCGTTTCTGGCACCTTCCCCGGTGGAGTTGTGCATGGGGTGTGTTTGGAACATTTTGTCAGCAGCCGAGTCCAAAATTCAGCTGATCCCCATCTCAGACCAGAAAGCAGGTAGAAAAACTTTTGTGGTGCCTTTCAGCTGCCTACCGGGGTAGTGTAAAAACTACCAAAAGAACTCGTTTCTGGCCCCTTCCCCGGTGGAGTTGTGCATGGGGTGTGTTTGGAACAATTTGTCACCAGCCGAGTCCAAAATTCAGCTATTCTCCATCTCAGCCCAGAAAGCAGGTAGAACAAGTTTTGTAGTGCCTTTCTCTTGCCTACCGGGGTAGTGTAAAAACTACCAACAGAACTCGTTTCTGGCACCTTTGCCGGTGGAGTTGTGCATGGGGTGTGTTTGGAACATTTTGTCAGCAGCCGAGTCCAAAATTCAGCGATTCCCCATCTCAGCCCAGAAAGCAGGTAGAACAAGTTTTGTGGTGCCTTTCAGCTGCCTACCGGGGTAGTGTAAAACTACCAACAGAACTCGTTTCTGGCACCTTTGCCGGTGGAGCTGTGCATGGGGTGTGTTTGGAACATTTTGTCACCAGCCGAGTCCAAAATTCAGCTGTTCCCCATCTCAGCCCAGAAAGCAGGTAGAACAAGTTTTGTGGTGCCTTTCAGCTGCCTACCGGGGTACTGTAAAAACTACCAACAGAACTCGTTTCTGGCACCTTCCCCGGTGGAGTGGTGCATGGGGTGTGTTTGGAACATTTTGTCACCAGCCGAGTCCAAAATTCAGCCGTTCCCCATCTCAGCCCAGAAAGCAGGTACAACAAGTTTTGTGGTGCCTTTCAGCTGCCTACCGGGGTAGTGTAAAAACTACCAACAGAACTCGTTTCTGGCACCTTCCCCGGTGGAGTTGTGCATGGGGTGTGTTTGGAACATTTTGTCACCAGCCGAGTCCAAAATTCAGCCGTTCCTCATCTCAGCCCAGAAAGCAGGTACAACAAGTTTTGTGGTGCCTTTCAGCTGCCTACCGGGGTACTGTAAAAACTACCAACAGAACTCGTTTCTGGCACCTTTGCCGGTGGAATTGTGCATGGGGTGTGTTTGGAACATTTTGTCAGGAGCCGAGTCCAAAATTCAGCGATTCTCCATCTCAGCCCAGAAAGCAGGTAGAACAAGTTTTGTGGTGCCTTTCAGCTGCCTACTGGGGTAGTGTAAAAACTACCAACAGAACTCGTTTCTGGCACCTTCCCCGGTGGAGCTGTGCATGGGGTGTGTTTGGAACATTTTGTTACCAGCTGAGTCCAAAATTCAGCGATTCCCCATCTCAGCCCAGTAAGCAGGTAGAACAAGTTTTGTAGTGCCTTTCAGCTGCCTACCGGGGTAGTGTAAAAACTACCAAAAGAACTCGTTTCTGGCCCCTTCCCCGGTGGAGTTGTGCATGGGGTGTGTTTGGAACAATTTGTCACCAGCCGAGTCCAAAATTCAGCTATTCTCCATCTCAGCCCAGAAAGCAGGTAGAACAAGTTTTGTAGTGCCTTTCTCTTGCCTACCGGGGTACTGTAAAAACTACCAACAGAACTCGTTTCTGGCACCTTTGCCGGTGGAGTTGTGCATGGGGTGTGTTTGGAACATTTTGTCAGCAGCCGAGTCCAAAATTCAGCGATTCCCCATCTCAGCCCAGAAAGCAGGTAGAACAAGTTTTGTGGTGCCTTTCAGCTGCCTACCGGGGTAGTGTAAAACTACCAGCAGAACTCGTTTCTGGCACCTTTGCCGGTGGAGCTGTGCATGGGGTGTGTTTGGAACATTTTGTCAGCAGCCGAGTCCAAAATTCAGCTGTTCCCCATCTCAGCCCAGAAAGCAGGTAGAACAAGTTTTGTGGTGCCTTTCAGCTGCCTACTGGGGTAGTGTAAAAACTACCAACAGAACTCGTTTCTGGCACCTTCCTCGGTGGAGTTGTGCATGGGGTGTGTTTGGAACATTTTGTCACCAGCTGAGTCCAAAATTCAGCTATTCTCCATCTCAGCCCAGAAAGCAGGTAGAACAAGTTTTGTGGTGCCTTTCAGCTGCCTACCGGGGTAGTGTAAAAACTACCAACAGAACTCGTTTCTGGCACCTTCCCCGGAGGAGTTGTGCATGGGGTGTGTTTGGAACATTTTGTCAGCAGCCGAGTCCAAAATTCAGCGATTCCCCATCTCAGCCCAGAAAGCAGGTAGAACAAGTTTTGTGGTGCCTTTCAGCTGCCTACCGGGGTACTGTAAAAACTACCAACAGAACTCGTTTCTGGCACCTTTGCCGGTGGAGTTGTGCATGGGGTGTGTTTGGAACATTTTGTCAGGAGCCGAGTCCAAAATTCAGCGATTCTCCATCTCAGCCCAGAAAGCAGGTAGAACAAGTTTTGTGGTGCCTTTCAGCTGCCTACTGGGGTAGTGTAAAAACTACCAACAGAACTCGTTTCTGGCACCTTCCCCGGTGGAGCTGTGCATGGGGTGTGTTTGGAACATTTTGTTACCAGCCGAGTCCAAAATTCAGCTATTCCCCATCTCAGCCCAGAAAGCAGGTAGAACAACTTTTGTGGTGCCTTTCAGCTGCCTACCGGGGTAGTGTAAAAACTACCAACAGAACTCGTTTCTGGCACCTTCCCCGGTGGAGCTGTGCATGGGGTGTGTTTGGAACATTTTGTCACCAGCCGAGTCCAAAATTCAGCTGTTCCCCATCTCTGCCCAGAAAGCAGGTACAACAAGTTTTGTGGTGCCTTTCAGCTGCCTACCGGGGTAGTGTAAAAACTACCAACAGAACTCGTTTCTGGCACCTTCCCCGGTGGAGCTGTGCATGGGGTGTGTTTGGAACATTTTGTCAGGAGCCGAGTCCAAAATTCAGCCGTTCCCCATCTCTGCCCAGAAAGCAGGTACAACAAGTTTTGTGGTGCCTTTCAGCTGCATACCGGGGTACTGTAAAAACTACCAACAGAACTCGTTTCTGGCACCTTCCCCGGTGGAGCTGTGCATGGGGTGTGTTTGGAACATTTTGTCAGCAGCCGAGTCCAAAATTCAGCTGATCCCCATCTCAGACCAGAAAGCAGGTAGAAAAACTTTTGTGGTGCCTTTCAGCTGCCTACCGGGGTAGTGTAAAAACTACCAACAGAACTCCTTTCTGGCACCTTCCCCGGTGGAGGTGTGCATGGGGTGTGTTTGGAACAATTTGTCACCAGCCGAGTCCAAAATTCAGCTATTCTCCATCTCAGCCCAGAAAGCAGGTAGAACAAGTTTTGTGGTGCCTTTCTCTTGCCTACCGGGGTACTGTAAAAACTACCAACAGAACTCGTTTCTGGCACCTTCCCCGGTGGAGTTGTGCATGGGGTGTGTTTGGAACATTTTGTCAGCAGCCGAGTCCAAAATTCAGCGATTCCCCATCTCAGCCCAGAAAGCAGGTAGCAAAACTTTTGTGGTGCCTTTCAGCTGCCTACCGGGGTAGTGTAAAAACTACCAACAGAACTCGTTTCTGGCACCTTCCCCGGTGGAGGTGTGCATGGGGTGTGTTTGGAACATTTTGTCACCAGCCGAGTCCAAAATTCAGCCGTTCCTCATCTCAGCCCAGAAAGCAGGTAGAACAAGTTTTGTGGTGCCTTTCAGCTGCCTACCGGGGTACTGTAAAAACTACCAACAGAACTCGTTTCTGGCACCTTCCCCGGTGGAATTGTGCATGGGGTGTGTTTGGAACATTTTGTCAGGAGCCGAGTCCAAAATTCAGCGATTCTCCATCTCAGCCCAGAAAGCAGGTACAACAAGTTTTGTGGTGCCTTTCAGCTGCCTACTGGGGTAGTGTAAAAACTACCAACAGAACTCGTTTCTGGCACCTTCCTCGGTGGAGTTGTGCATGGGGTGTGTTTGGAACATTTTGTCACCAGCTGAGTCCAAAATTCAGCTATTCTCCATCTCAGCCCAGAAAGCAGGTAGAACAAGTTTTGTGGTGCCTTTCAGCTGCCTACCGGGGTAGTGTAAAAACTACCAACAGAACTCGTTTCTGGCACCTTCCCCGGTGGAGCTGTGCATGGGGTGTGTTTGGAACATTTTGTCACCAGCCGAGTCCAAAATTCAGCTGTTCCCCATCTCTGCCCAGAAAGCAGGTACAACAAGTTTTGTGGTGCCTTTCAGCTGCCTACCGGGGTAGTGTAAAAACTACCAACAGAACTCGTTTCTGGCACCTTCCCCGGTGGAGCTGTGCATGGGGTGTGTTTGGAACATTTTGTCACCAGCAGAGTCCAAAATTCAGCCGTTCCCCATCTCTGCCCAGAAAGCAGGTACAACAAGTTTTGTGGTGCCTTTCAGCTGCATACCGGGGTACTGTAAAAACTACCAACAGAACTCGTTTCTGGCACCTTCCCCGGTGGAGCTGTGCATGGGGTGTGTTTGGAACATTTTGTCAGCAGCCGAGTCCAAAATTCAGCTGATCCCCATCTCAGACCAGAAAGCAGGTAGAAAAACTTTTGTGGTGCCTTTCAGCTGCCTACCGGGGTAGTGTAAAAACTACCAACAGAACTCCTTTCTGGCACCTTCCCCGGTGGAGGTGTGCATGGGGTGTGTTTGGAACAATTTGTCACCAGCCGAGTCCAAAATTCAGCTATTCTCCATCTCAGCCCAGAAAGCAGGTAGAACAAGTTTTGTGGTGCCTTTCTCTTGCCTACCGGGGTACTGTAAAAACTACCAACAGAACTCGTTTCTGGCACCTTCCCCGGTGGAGTTGTGCATGGGGTGTGTTTGGAACATTTTTTCACCAGCCGAGTCCAAAATTCAGCGATTCCCCATCTCAGCCCAGAAAGCAGGTAGCAAAACTTTTGTGGTGCCTTTCAGCTGCCTACCGGGGTAGTGTAAAAACTACCAACAGAACTCGTTTCTGGCACCTTCCCCGGTGGAGGTGTGCATGGGGTGTGTTTGGAACATTTTGTCACCAGCCGAGTCCAAAATTCAGCCGTTCCTCATCTCAGCCCAGAAAGCAGGTAGAACAAGTTTTGTGGTGCCTTTCAGCTGCCTACCGGGGTACTGTAAAAACTACCAACAGAACTCGTTTCTGGCACCTTCCCCGGTGGAATTGTGCATGGGGTGTGTTTGGAACATTTTGTCAGGAGCCGAGTCCAAAATTCAGCGATTCTCCATCTCAGCCCAGAAAGCAGGTACAACAAGTTTTGTGGTGCCTTTCAGCTGCCTACTGGGGTAGTGTAAAAACTACCAACAGAACTCGTTTCTGGCACCTTCCTCGGTGGAGTTGTGCATGGGGTGTGTTTGGAACATTTTGTCACCAGCTGAGTCCAAAATTCAGCTATTCTCCATCTCAGCCCAGAAAGCAGGTAGAACAAGTTTTGTGGTGCCTTTCAGCTGCCTACCGGGGTAGTGTAAAAACTACCAACAGAACTCGTTTCTGGCACCTTTGCCGGTGGAGTTGTGCATGGGGTGTGTTTGGAACATTTTGTCAGCAGCCGAGTCCAAAATTCAGCGATTCCCCATCTCAGCCCAGAAAGCAGGTAGAACAAGTTTTGTGGTGCCTTTCAGCTGCCTACCGGGGTACTGTAAAAACTACCAACAGAACTCGTTTCTGGCACCTTTGCCGGTGGAATTGTGCATGGGGTGTGTTTGGAACATTTTGTCAGGAGCCGAGTCCAAAATTCAGCGATTCTCCATCTCAGCCCAGAAAGCAGGTAGAACAAGTTTTGTGGTGCCTTTCAGCTGCCTACTGGGGTAGTGTAAAAACTACCAACAGAACTCGTTTCTGGCACCTTCCCCGGTGGAGCTGTGCATGGGGTGTGTTTGGAACATTTTGTTACCAGCCGAGTCCAAAATTCAGCTGTTCCCCATCTCAGCCCAGAAAGCAGGTAGAACAACTTTTGTGGTGCCTTTCAGCTGCCTACCGGGGTAGTGTAAAAACTACCAACAGAACTCGTTTCTGGCACCTTCCCCGGTGGAGTTGTGCATGGGGTGTGTTTGGAACATTTTGTCACCAGCCGAGTCCAAAATTCAGCTGTTCCCCATCTCTGCCCAGAAAGCAGGTACAACAAGTTTTGTGGTGCCTTTCAGCTGCCTACCGGGGTAGTGTAAAAACTACCAACAGAACTCGTTTCTGGCACCTTCCCCGGTGGAGGTGTGCATGGGGTGTGTTTGGAACATTTTTTCACCAGCCGAGTCCAAAATTCAGCCGTTCCTCATCTCAGCCCAGAAAGCAGGTACAACAAGTTTTGTGGTGCCTTTCAGCTGCCTACCGGGGTACTGTAAAAACTACCAACAGAACTCATTTCTGGCACCTTTGCCGGTGGAGCTGTGCATGGGGTGTGTTTGGAACATTTTGTCAGGAGCCGAGTCCAAAATTCAGCGATTCTCCATCTCTGCCCAGAAAGCAGGTACAACAAGTTTTGTGGTGCCTTTCAGCTGCCTACCGGGGTACTGTAAAAACTACCAACAGAACTCCTTTCTGGCACCTTCCCCGGTGGAGGTGTGCATGGGGTGTGTTTGGAACATTTTTTCACCAGCCGAGTCCAAAATTCAGCCGTTCCTCATCTCAGCCCAGAAAGCAGGTAGAACAAGTTTTGTGGTGCCTTTCAGCTGCCTACCGGGGTAGTGTAAAAACTACCAACAGAACTCGTTTCTGGCACCTTCCTCGGTGGAGTTGTGCATGGGGTGTGTTTGGAACATTTTGTCACCAGCCGAGTCCAAAATTCAGCCGTTCCCCATCTCTGCCCAGAAAGCAGGTACAACAAGTTTTGTGGTGCCTTTCAGCTGCATACCGGGGTACTGTAAAAACTACCAACAGAACTCGTTTCTGGCACCTTCCCCGGTGGAGTTGTGCATGGGGTGTGTTTGGAACATTTTGTCAGCAGCCGAGTCCAAAATTCAGCTGATCCCCATCTCAGACCAGAAAGCAGGTAGAACAAGTTTTGTGGTGCCTTTCAGCTGCCTACCGGGGTAGTGTAAAAACTACCAACAGAACTCCTTTCTGGCACCTTCCCCGGTGGAGGTGTGCATGGGGTGTGTTTGGAACAATTTGTCACCAGCCGAGTCCAAAATTCAGCTATTCTCCATCTCTGCCCAGAAAGCAGGTAGAACAAGTTTTGTGGTGCCTTTCTCTTGCCTACCGGGGTAGTGCAAAAACTACCAACAGAACTCGTTTCTGGCACCTTCCCCGGTGGAGTTGTGCATGGGGTGTGTTTGGGACATTTTTTCACCAGCCGAGTCCAAAATTCAGCGATTCCCCATCTCAGCCCAGAAAGCAGGTAGCAAAACTTTTGTGGTGCCTTTCAGCTGCCTACCGGCGTAGTGTAAAAACTACCAACAGAACTCGTTTCTGGCACCTTCCCCGGTGGAGGTGTGCATGGGGTGTGTTTGGAACATTTTGTCAGCAGCCGAGTCCAAAATTCAGCCGTTCCCCATCTCAGCCCAGAAAGCAGGTAGAACAAGTTTTGTGGTGCCTTTCAGCTGCCTACCGGGGTAGTGTAAAAACTACCAACAGAACTCATTTCTGGCACCTTCCCCGGTGGAGTTGTGCATGGGGTGTGTTTGGAACATTTTGTCACCAGCCGAGTCCAAAATTCAGCGATTCCCCATCTCAGCCCAGAAAGCAGGTAGAACAAGTTTTGTGGTGCCTTTCAGCTGCCTACCGGGGTACTGTAAAAACTACCAACAGAACTCGTTTCTGGCACCTTCCTCGGTGGAGCTGTGCATGGGGTGTGTTTGGAACATTTTGTCACCAGCCGAGTCCAAAATTCAGCTATTCTCCATCTCAGCCCAGAAAGCAGGTAGAACAAGTTTTGTGGTGCCTTTCAGCTGCCTACCGGGGTACTGTAAAAACTACCAACAGAACTCGTTTCTGGCACCTTCCCCGGTGGAGCTGTGCATGGGGTGTGTTTGGAACATTTTGTTACCAGCCGAGTCCAAAATTCAGCTATTCCCCATCTCAGCCCAGAAAGCAGGTAGAACAACTTTTGTGGTGCCTTTCAGCTGCCTACCGGGGTAGTGTAAAAACTACCAACAGAACTCGTTTCTGGCACCTTCCCCGGTGGAGTTGTGCATGGGGTGTGTTTGGAACATTTTGTCAGCAGCCGAGTCCAAAATTCAGCCGTTCCCCATCTCTGCCCAGAAAGCAGGTAGAACAAGTTTTGTGGTGCCTTTCAGCTGCCTACCGGGGTAGTGTAAAAACTACCAACAGAACTCGTTTCTGGCACCTTCCCCGGTGGAGTTGTGCATGGGGTGTGTTTGGAACATTTTGTCACCAGCCGAGTCCAAAATTCAGCGATTCTCCATCTCAGCCCAGAAAGCAGGTACAACAAGTTTTGTGGTGCCTTTCAGCTGCCTACCGGGGTACTGTAAAAACTACCAACAGAACTCGTTTCTGGCACCTTCCCCGGTGGAGCTGCGCATGGGGTGTGTTTGGAACATTTTGTCAGGAGCCGAGTCCAAAATTCAGCGATTCTCCATCTCAGCCCAGAAAGCAGGTAGAACAAGTTTTGTGGTGCCTTTCAGCTGCCTACTGGGGTAGTGTAAAAACTACCAACAGAACTCGTTTCTGGCACCTTCCCCGGTGGAGCTGTGCATGGGGTGTGTTTGGAACATTTTGTTACCAGCCGAGTCCAAAATTCAGCTATTCCCCATCTCAGCCCAGAAAGCAGGTAGAACAACTTTTGTGGTGCCTTTCAGCTGCCTACCGGGGTACTGTGAAAACTACCAACAGAACTCGTTTCTGGCACCTTCCTCGGTGGAGCTGTGCATGGGGTGTGTTTGGAACATTTTGTCACCAGCCGAGTCCAAAATTCAGCGATTCTCCATCTCAGCCCAGAAAGCAGGTAGAACAAGTTTTGTGGTGCCTTTCTCTTGCGTACCGGGGCACTGTAAAAACTACCAACAGAACTCGTTTCTGGCACCTTCCCCGGTGGAGCTGTGCATGGGGTGTGTTTGGAACATTTTGTTACCAGCCGAGTCCAAAATTCAGCTATTCCCCATCTCAGCCCAGAAAGCAGGTAGAACAACTTTTGTGGTGCCTTTCAGCTGCCTACCGGGGTACTGTAAAAACTACCAACAGAACTCGTTTCTGGCACCTTCCCCGGTGGAGTTGTGCATGGGGTGTGTTTGGAACATTTTGTCAGCAGCCGAGTCCAAAATTCAGCCGTTCCCCATCTCAGCCCAGAAAGCAGGTAGAACAAGTTTTGTGGTGCCTTTCTCTTGCCTACCGGGGTACTGTAAAAACTACCAACAGAACTCGTTTCTGGCACCTTCCCCGGTGGAGCTGTGCATGGGGTGTGTTTGGAACATTTTGTTACCAGCCGAGTCCAAAATTCAGCTATTCCCCATCTCAGCTCAGAAAGCAGGTAGAACAACTTTTGTGGTGCCTTTCAGCTGCCTACCGGGGTAGTGTAAAAACTACCAACAGAACTCGTTTCTGGCACCTTCCCCGGTGGAGTTGTGCATGGGGTGTGTTTGGAACATTTTGTCAGCAGCCGAGTCCAAAATTCAGCCGTTCCCCATCTCTGCCCAGAAAGCAGGTAGAACAAGTTTTGTGGTGCCTTTCAGCTGCCTACCGGGGTAGTGTAAAAACTACCAACAGAACTCGTTTCTGGCACCTTCCCCGGTGGAGTTGTGCATGGGGTGTGTTTGGAACATTTTGTCAGCAGCCGAGTCCAAAATTCAGCCGTTCCTCATCTCAGCCCAGAAAGCAGGTACAACAAGTTTTGTGGTGCCTTTCAGCTGCCTACCGGGGTACTGTAAAAACTACCAACAGAACTCGTTTCTGGCACCTTCCCCGGTGGAATTGTGCATGGGGTGTGTTTGGAACATTTTGTCAGGAGCCGAGTCCAAAATTCAGCGATTCTCCATCTCAGCCCAGAAAGCAGGTAGAACAAGTTTTGTGGTGCCTTTCAGCTGCCTACTGGGGTAGTGTAAAAACTACCAACAGAACTCGTTTCTGGCACCTTCCCCGGTGGAGCTGTGCATGGGGTGTGTTTGGAACATTTTGTTACCAGCCGAGTCCAAAATTCAGCTATTCCCCATCTCAGCCCAGAAAGCAGGTAGAACAAGTTTTGTGGTGCCTTTCAGCTGCCTACCGGGGTAGTGTAAAAACTACCAACAGAACTCGTTTCTGGCACCTTCCCCGGTGGAGTTGTGCATGGGGTGTGTTTGGAACATTTTGTCACCAGCCGAGTCCAAAATTCAGCTGTTCCCCATCTCTGCCCAGAAAGCAGGTACAACAAGTTTTGTGGTGCCTTTCAGCTGCCTACCGGGGTACTGTAAAAACTACCAACAGAACTCGTTTCTGGCACCTTCCTCGGTGGAGTTGTGCATGGGGTGTGTTTGGAACATTTTGTCAGCAGCCGAGTCCAAAATTCAGCGATTCCCCATCTCAGCCCAGAAAGCAGGTAGAACAAGTTTTGTGGTGCCTTTCAGCTGCCTACCGGGGTAGTGTAAAACTACCAACAGAACTCGTTTCTGGCACCTTTGCCGGTGGAGCTGTGCATGGGGTGTGTTTGGAACATTTTGTCACCAGCCGAGTCCAAAATTCAGCTGTTCCCCATCTCAGCCCAGAAAGCAGGTAGAACAAGTTTTGTGGTGCCTTTCAGCTGCCTACCGGGGTAGTGTAAAAACTACCAACAGAACTCGTTTCTGGCACCTTCCCCGGTGGAGTTGTGCATGGGGTGTGTTTGGAACATTTTGTCACCAGCCGAGTCCAAAATTCAGCCGTTCCCCATCTCAGCCCAGAAAGCAGGTAGAACAAGTTTTGTGGTGCCTTTCAGCTGCCTACCGGGGTAGTGTAAAAACTACCAACAGAACTCGTTTCTGGCACCTTCCCCGGTGGAGTTGTGCATGGGGTGTGTTTGGAACATTTTGTCACCAGCCGAGTCCAAAATTCAGCCGTTCCTCATCTCAGCCCAGAAAGCAGGTACAAGAAGTTTTGTGGTGCCTTTCAGCTGCCTACCGGGGTACTGTAAAAACTACCAACAGAACTCATTTCTGGCACCTTTGCCGGTGGAATTGTGCATGGGGTGTGTTTGGAACATTTTGTCAGGAGCCGAGTCCAAAATTCAGCGATTCTCCATCTCAGCCCAGAAAGCAGGTAGAACAAGTTTTGTGGTGCCTTTCAGCTGCCTACTGGGGTAGTGTAAAAACTACCAACAGAACTCGTTTCTGGCACCTTCCCCGGTGGAGCTGTGCATGGGGTGTGTTTGGAACATTTTGTTACCAGCCGAGTCCAAAATTCAGCTATTCCCCATCTCAGCCCAGAAAGCAGGTAGAACAACTTTTGTGGTGCCTTTCAGCTGCCTACCGGGGTAGTGTAAAAACTACCAACAGAACTCGTTTCTGGCACCTTCCCCGGTGGAGTTGTGCATGGGGTGTGTTTGGAACATTTTGTCACCAGCCGAGTCCAAAATTCAGCTGTTCCCCATCTCTGCCCAGAAAGCAGGTACAACAAGTTTTGTGGTGCCTTTCAGCTGCCTACTGGGGTAGTGTAAAAACTACCAACAGAACTCGTTTCTGGCACCTTCCTCGGTGGAGTTGTGCATGGGGTGTGTTTGGAACATTTTGTCACCAGCTGAGTCCAAAATTCAGCTATTCTCCATCTCAGCCCAGAAAGCAGGTAGAACAAGTTTTGTGGTGCCTTTCAGCTGCCTACCGGGGTAGTGTAAAAACTACCAACAGAACTCGTTTCTGGCACCTTCCCCGGTGGAGTTGTGCATGGGGTGTGTTTGGAACATTTTGTCACCAGCCGAGTCCAAAATTCAGCGATTCCCCATCTCAGCCCAGAAAGCAGGTAGAACAAGTTTTGTGGTGCCTTTCAGCTGCCTACCGGGGTACTGTAAAAACTACCAACAGAACTCGTTTCTGGCACCTTCCCCGGTGGAGTTGTGCATGGGGTGTGTTTGGAACATTTTGTCACCAGCCGAGTCCAAAATTCAGCCGTTCCCCATCTCTGCCCAGAAAGCAGGTACAACAAGTTTTGTGGTGCCTTTCAGCTGCCTACCGGGGTACTGTAAAAACTACCAACAGAACTCGTTTCTGGCACCTTCCCCGGTGGAGTTGTGCATGGGGTGTGTTTGGAACATTTTGTCAGCAGCCGAGTCCAAAATTCAGCTGATCCCCATCTCAGACCAGAAAGCAGGTAGAACAAGTTTTGTGGTGCCTTTCAGCTGCCTACCGGGGTAGTGTAAAAACTACCAACAGAACTCGTTTCTGGCACCTTTGCCGGTGGAGCTGTGCATGGGGTGTGTTTGGAACAATTTGTCACCAGCCGAGTCCAAAATTCAGCTATTCTCCATCTCAGCCCAGAAAGCAGGTAGAACAAGTTTTGTAGTGCCTTTCTCTTGCCTACCGGGGTAGTGTAAAAACTACCAACAGAACTCGTTTCTGGCACCTTCCCCGGTGGAGGTGTGCATGGGGTGTGTTTGGAACATTTTTTCACCAGCCGAGTCCAAAATTCAGCGATTCCCCATCTCAGCCCAGAAAGCAGGTAGCAAAACTTTTGTGGTGCCTTTCTCTTGCCTACCGGGGTAGTGTAAAAACTACCAACAGAACTCGTTTCTGGCACCTTCCCCGGTGGAGTTGTGCATGGGGTGTGTTTGGAACATTTTGTCACCAGCCGAGTCCAAAATTCAGCGATTCCCCATCTCAGCCCAGAAAGCAGGTAGAACAAGTTTTGTGGTGCCTTTCAGCTGCCTACCGGGGTAGTGTAAAACTACCAACAGAACTCGTTTCTGGCACCTTTGCCGGTGGAGGTGTGCATGGGGTGTGTTTGGAACATTTTGTCACCAGCCGAGTCCAAAATTCAGCTGTTCCCCATCTCAGCCCAGAAAGCAGGTACAACAAGTTTTGTGGTGCCTTTCAGCTGCCTACCGGGGTACCGTAAAAACTACCAACAGAACTCGTTTCTGGCACCTTCCCCGGTGGAGTTGTGCATGGGGTGTGTTTGGAACATTTTGTTACCAGCCGAGTCCAAAATTCAGCCGTTCCCCATCTCAGCCCAGAAAGCAGGTAGAACAAGTTTTGTGGTGCCTTTCAGCTGCCTACCGGGGTAGTGTAAAAACTACCAACAGAACTCGTTTCTGGCACCTTCCCCGGTGGAGTTGTGCATGGGGTGTGTTTGGAACATTTTGTCACCAGCCGAGTCCAAAATTCAGCCGTTCCTCATCTCAGCCCAGAAAGCAGGTACAACAAGTTTTGTGGTGCCTTTCAGCTGCCTACCGGGGTACTGTAAAAACTACCAACAGAACTCGTTTCTGGCACCTTTGCCGGTGGAATTGTGCATGGGGTGTGTTTGGAACATTTTGTCAGGAGCCGAGTCCAAAATTCAGCGATTCTCCATCTCAGCCCAGAAAGCAGGTAGAACAAGTTTTGTGGTGCCTTTCAGCTGCCTACTGGGGTAGTGTAAAAACTACCAACAGAACTCGTTTCTGGCACCTTCCCCGGTGGAGCTGTGCATGGGGTGTGTTTGGAACATTTTGTTACCAGCCGAGTCCAAAATTCAGCCGTTCCTCATCTCAGCCCAGAAAACAGGTAGAACAACTTTTGTGGTGCCTTTCAGCTGCCTACCAGGGTAGTGTAAAAACTACCAACAGAACTCGTTTCTGGCACCTTCCCCGGTGGAGTTGTGCATGGGGTGTGTTTGGAACATTTTGTCACCAGCCGAGTCCAAAATTCAGCTGTTCCCCATCTCTGCCCAGAAAGCAGGTACAACAAGTTTTGTGGTGCCTTTCAGCTGCCTACCGGGGTAGTGTAAAAACTACCAACAGAACTCGTTTCTGGCACCTTCCTCGGTGGAGTTGTGCATGGGGTGTGTTTGGAACATTTTGTCACCAGCTGAGTCCAAAATTCAGCTATTCTCCATCTCAGCCCAGAAAGCAGGTAGAACAAGTTTTGTAGTGCCTTTCAGCTGCCTACCGGGGTAGTGTAAAAACTACCAACAGAACTCGTTTCTGGCACCTTCCCCGGAGGAGTTGTGCATGGGGTGTGTTTGGAACATTTTGTCAGCAGCCGAGTCCAAAATTCAGCGATTCCCCATCTCAGCCCAGAAAGCAGGTACAACAAGTTTTGTGGTGCCTTTCAGCTGCCTACCGGGGTACTGTAAAAACTACCAACAGAACTCGTTTCTGGCACCTTCCCCGGTGGAGTTGTGCATGGGGTGTGTTTGGAACATTTTGTCACCAGCCGAGTCCAAAATTCAGCCGTTCCCCATCTCAGCCCAGAAAGCAGGTAGAAAAACTTTTGTGGTGCCTTTCAGCTGCCTACCGGGGTAGTGTAAAAACTACCAACAGAACTCGTTTCTGGCACCTTCCTCGGTGGAGCTGTGCATGGGGTGTGTTTGGAACATTTTGTCACCAGCCGAGTCCAAAATTCAGCGATTCCCCATCTAAGCCCAGAAAGCAGGTACAACAAGTTTTGTGGTGCCTTTCAGCTGCCTACCGGGGTAGTGTAAAAACTACCAACAGAACTCGTTTCTGGCACCTTTGCCGGTGGAGCTGTGCATGGGGTGTGTTTGGAACATTTTGTCAGCAGCCGAGTCCAAAATTCAGCCGTTCCCCATCTCTGCCCAGAAAGCAGGTACAACAAGTTTTGTGGTGCCTTTCAGCTGCCTACCGGGGTAGTGTAAAAACTACCAACAGAACTCGTTTCTGGCACCTTCCCCGGTGGAGTTGTGCATGGGGTGTGTTTGGAACATTTTGTCAGCAGCCGAGTCCAAAATTCAGCCGTTCCTCATCTCAGCCCAGAAAGCAGGTAGAACAAGTTTTGTGGTGCCTTTCAGCTGCCTACCGGGGTACTGTAAAAACTACCAAAAGAACTCGTTTCTGGCCCCTTCCCCGGTGGAGTTGTGCATGGGGTGTGTTTGGAACAATTTGTCACCAGCCGAGTCCAAAATTCAGCTATTCTCCATCTCAGCCCAGAAAGCAGGTAGAACAAGTTTTGTAGTGCCTTTCTCTTGCCTACCGGGGTAGTGTAAAAACTACCAACAGAACTCGTTTCTGGCACCTTCCCCGGTGGAGGTGTGCATGGGGTGTGTTTGGAACATTTTGTCACCAGCCGAGTCCAAAATTCAGCGATTCCCCATCTCAGCCCAGAAAGCAGGTAGAACAAGTTTTGTGGTGCCTTTCAGCTGCCTACCGGGGTAGTGTAAAACTACCAACAGAACTCGTTTCTGGCACCTTCCCCGGTGGAGCTGTGCATGGGGTGTGTTTGGAACATTTTGTCACCAGCCGAGTCCAAAATTCAGCTGTTCCCCATCTCAGCCCAGAAAGCAGGTACAACAAGTTTTGTGGTGCCTTTCAGCTGCCTACCGGGGTAGTGTAAAAACTACCAACAGAACTCGTTTCTGGCACCTTCCCCGGTGGAGTTGTGCATGGGGTGTGTTTGGAACATTTTGTCAGGAGCCGAGTCCAAAATTCAGCCGTTCCCCATCTCAGCCCAGAAAGCAGGTACAACAAGTTTTGTGGTGCCTTTCAGCTGCCTACCGGGGTACTGTAAAAACTACCAACAGAACTCGTTTCTGGCACCTTTGCCGGTGGAGCTGTGCATGGGGTGTGTTTGGAACATTTTGTCACCAGCCGAGTCCAAAATTCAGCTATTCCCCATCTCAGCCCAGAAAGCAGGTAGAACAAGTTTTGTGGTGCCTTTCAGCTGCCTACCGGGGTACTGTAAAAACTACCAACAGAACTCGTTTCTGGCACCTTTGCCGGTGGAATTGTGCATGGGGTGTGTTTGGAACTTTTTTTCAGGAGCCGAGTCCAAAATTCAGCGATTCTCCATCTCAGCCCAGAAAGCAGGTAGAACAAGTTTTGTGGTGCCTTTCAGCTGCCTACTGGGGTAGTGTAAAAACTACCAACAGAACTCGTTTCTGGCACCTTCCCCGGTGGAGCTGTGCATGGGGTGTGTTTGGAACATTTTGTTACCAGCCGAGTCCAAAATTCAGCTATTCCCCATCTCAGCCCAGAAAGCAGGTAGAACAAGTTTTGTGGTGCCTTTCAGCTGCCTACCGGGGTAGTGTAAAAACTACCAACAGAACTCGTTTCTGGCACCTTCCCCGGTGGAGTTGTGCATGGGGTGTGTTTGGAACATTTTGTCACCAGCCGAGTCCAAAATTCAGCTGTTCCCCATCTCTGCCCAGAAAGCAGGTACAACAAGTTTTGTGGTGCCTTTCAGCTGCCTACCGGGGTAGTGTAAAAACTACCAACAGAACTCGTTTCTGGCACCTTCCTCGGTGGAGTTGTGCATGGGGTGTGTTTGGAACATTTTGTCACCAGCTGAGTCCAAAATTCAGCTATTCTCCATCTCAGCCCAGAAAGCAGGTAGAACAAGTTTTGTGGTGCCTTTCAGCTGCCTACCGGGGTAGTGTAAAAACTACCAACAGAACTCGTTTCTGGCACCTTCCCCGGAGGAGTTGTGCATGGGGTGTGTTTGGAACATTTTGTTACCAGCCGAGTCCAAAATTCAGCGATTCCCCCTCTCAGCCCAGAAAGCAGGTAGAACAAGTTTTGTGGTGCCTTTCAGCTGCCTACCGGGGTAGTGTAAAAACTACCAACAGAACTCGTTTCTGGCACCTTCCCCGGTGGAGTTGTGCATGGGGTGTGTTTGGAACATTTTGTCACCAGCCGAGTCCAAAATTCAGCCGTTCCCCATCTCAGCCCAGAAAGCAGGTAGAAAAACTTTTGTGGTGCCTTTCAGCTGCCTACCGGGGTAGTGTAAAAACTACCAACAGAACTCGTTTCTGGCACCTTCCCCGGTGGAGGTGTGCATGGGGTGTGTTTGGAACAATTTGTCACCAGCCGAGTCCAAAATTCAGCTATTCTCCATCTCAGCCCAGAAAGCAGGTAGAACAAGTTTTGTGGTGCCTTTCTCTTGCCTACCGGGGTAGTGTAAAAACTACCAACAGAACTCGTTTCTGGCACCTTTGCCGGTGGAGTTGTGCATGGGGTGTGTTTGGAACATTTTGTCAGCAGCCGAGTCCAAAATTCAGCGATTCCCCATCTCAGCCCAGAAAGCAGGTAGAACAAGTTTTGTGGTGCCTTTCAGCTGCCTACCGGGGTAGTGTAAAACTACCAACAGAACTCGTTTCTGGCACCTTTGCCGGTGGAGCTGTGCATGGGGTGTGTTTGGAACATTTTGTCACCAGCCGAGTCCAAAATTCAGCTGTTCCCCATCTCAGCCCAGAAAGCAGGTACAACAAGTTTTGTGGTGCCTTTCAGCTGCCTACCGGGGTAGTGTAAAAACTACCAACAGAACTCGTTTCTGGCACCTTCCCCGGTGGAGTTGTGCATGGGGTGTGTTTGGAACATTTTGTCACCAGCCGAGTCCAAAATTCAGCCGTTCCCCATCTCAGCCCAGAAAGCAGGTACAACAAGTTTTGTGGTGCCTTTCAGCTGCCTACCGGGGTAGTGTAAAAACTACCAACAGAACTCGTTTCTGGCACCTTCCCCGGTGGAGTTGTGCATGGGGTGTGTTTGGAACATTTTGTCAGGAGCCGAGTCCAAAATTCAGCCGTTCCTCATCTCAGCCCAGAAAGCAGGTACAACAAGTTTTGTGGTGCCTTTCAGCTGCCTACCGGGGTAGTGTAAAAACTACCAACAGAACTCGTTTCTGGCACCTTCCCCGGTGGAGTTGTGCATGGGGTGTGTTTGGAACATTTTGTCACCAGCCGAGTCCAAAATTCAGCTATTCCCCATCTCAGCCCAGAAAGCAGGTAGAACAAGTTTTGTGGTGCCTTTCAGCTGCCTACCGGGGTACTGTAAAAACTACCAACAGAACTCGTTTCTGGCACCTTTGCCGGTGGAATTGTGCATGGGGAGTGTTTGGAACTTTTTTTCAGGAGCCGAGTCCAAAATTCAGCGATTCTCCATCTCAGCCCAGAAAGCAGGTAGAACAAGTTTTGTGGTGCCTTTCAGCTGCCTACCGGGGTACTGTAAAAACTACCAACAGAACTCGTTTCTGGCACCTTCCCCGGTGGAGCTGTGCATGGGGTGTGTTTGGAACATTTTGTTACCAGCCGAGTCCAAAATTCAGCTATTCCCCATCTCAGCCCAGAAAGCAGGTAGAACAAGTTTTGTGGTGCCTTTCAGCTGCCTACCGGGGTAGTGTAAAAACTACCAACAGAACTCGTTTCTGGCACCTTCCCCGGTGGAGTTGTGCATGGGGTGTGTTTGGAACATTTTGTCACCAGCCGAGTCCAAAATTCAGCTGTTCCCCATCTCTGCCCAGAAAGCAGGTACAACAAGTTTTGTGGTGCCTTTCAGCTGCCTACCGGGGTAGTGTAAAAACTACCAACAGAACTCGTTTCTGGCACCTTCCTCGGTGGAGTTGTGCATGGGGTGTGTTTGGAACATTTTGTCACCAGCTGAGTCCAAAATTCAGCTATTCTCCATCTCAGCCCAGAAAGCAGGTAGAACAAGTTTTGTGGTGCCTTTCAGCTGCCTACCGGGGTAGTGTAAAAACTACCAACAGAACTCGTTTCTGGCACCTTCCCCGGAGGAGTTGTGCATGGGGTGTGTTTGGAACATTTTGTTACCAGCCGAGTCCAAAATTCAGCGATTCCCCCTCTCAGCCCAGAAAGCAGGTAGAACAAGTTTTGTGGTGCCTTTCAGCTGCCTACCGGGGTAGTGTAAAAACTACCAACAGAACTCGTTTCTGGCACCTTCCCCGGTGGAGTTGTGCATGGGGTGTGTTTGGAACATTTTGTCACCAGCCGAGTCCAAAATTCAGCCGTTCCCCATCTCAGCCCAGAAAGCAGGTAGAAAAACTTTTGTGGTGCCTTTCAGCTGCCTACCGGGGTAGTGTAAAAACTACCAACAGAACTCGTTTCTGGCACCTTCCCCGGTGGAGGTGTGCATGGGGTGTGTTTGGAACAATTTGTCACCAGCCGAGTCCAAAATTCAGCTATTCTCCATCTCAGCCCAGAAAGCAGGTAGAAAAACTTTTGTGGTGCCTTTCTCTTGCCTACCGGGGTAGTGTAAAAACTACCAACAGAACTCGTTTCTGGCACCTTTGCCGGTGGAGTTGTGCATGGGGTGTGTTTGGAACATTTTGTCAGCAGCCGAGTCCAAAATTCAGCGATTCCCCATCTCAGCCCAGAAAGCAGGTAGAACAAGTTTTGTGGTGCCTTTCAGCTGCCTACCGGGGTAGTGTAAAACTACCAACAGAACTCGTTTCTGGCACCTTTGCCGGTGGAGCTGTGCATGGGGTGTGTTTGGAACATTTTGTCACCAGCCGAGTCCAAAATTCAGCTGTTCCCCATCTCTGCCCAGAAAGCAGGTACAACAAGTTTTGTGGTGCCTTTCAGCTGCCTACCGGGGTAGTGTAAAAACTACCAACAGAACTCGTTTCTGGCACCTTCCCCGGTGGAGTTGTGCATGGGGTGTGTTTGGAACATTTTGTCACCAGCCGAGTCCAAAATTCAGCCGTTCCCCATCTCAGCCCAGAAAGCAGGTACAACAAGTTTTGTGGTGCCTTTCAGCTGCCTACCGGGGTAGTGTAAAAACTACCAACAGAACTCGTTTCTGGCACCTTCCCCGGTGGAGTTGTGCATGGGGTGTGTTTGGAACATTTTGTCACCAGCCGAGTCCAAAATTCAGCCGTTCCTCATCTCAGCCCAGAAAGCAGGTAGAACAAGTTTTGTGGTGCCTTTCAGCTGCCTACCGGGGTACTGTAAAAACTACCAACAGAACTCGTTTCTGGCACCTTCCCCGGTGGAATTGTGCATGGGGTGTGTTTGGAACATTTTGTCAGGAGCCGAGTCCAAAATTCAGCGATTCTCCATCTCAGCCCAGAAAGCAGGTAGAACAAGTTTTGTGGTGCCTTTCAGCTGCCTACTGGGGTAGTGTAAAAACTACCAACAGAACTCGTTTCTGGCACCTTCCCCGGAGGAGTTGTGCATGGGGTGTGTTTGGAACATTTTGTTACCAGCTGAGTCCAAAATTCAGCTATTCCCCATCTCAGCCCAGAAAGCAGGTACAACAAGTTTTGTGGTGCCTTTCAGCTGCCTACCGGGGTAGTGTAAAAACTACCAACAGAACTCGTTTCTGGCACCTTCCCCGGTGGAGTTGTGCATGGGGTGTGTTTGGAACATTTTGTCACCAGCCGAGTCCAAAATTCAGCCGTTCCCCATCTCAGCCCAGAAAGCAGGTAGAACAAGTTTTGTGGTGCCTTTCAGCTGCCTACCGGGGTAGTGTAAAAACTACCAACAGAACTCGTTTCTGGCACCTTCCCCGGTGGAGTTGTGCATGGGGTGTGTTTGGAACATTTTGTCACCAGCCGAGTCCAAAATTCAGCCGTTCCTCATCTCAGCCCAGAAAGCAGGTACAACAAGTTTTGTGGTGCCTTTCAGCTGCCTACCGGGGTACTGTAAAAACTACCAACAGAACTCCTTTCTCGCACCTTCCCCGGTGGAGTTGTGCATGGGGTGTGTTTGGAACATTTTGTCAGGAGCCGAGTCCAAAATTCAGCGATTCTCCATCTCAGCCCAGAAAGCAGGTAGAACAAGTTTTGTGGTGCCTTTCAGCTGCCTACTGGGGTAGTGTAAAAACTACCAACAGAACTCGTTTCTGGCACCTTCCCCGGTGGAGCTGTGCATGGGGTGTGTTTGGAACATTTTGTTACCAGCCGAGTCCAAAATTCAGCTATTCCCCATCTCAGCCCAGAAAGCAGGTAGAACAAGTTTTGTGGTGCCTTTCAGCTGCCTACCGGGGTAGTGTAAAAACTACCAACAGAACTCGTTTCTGGCACCTTCCCCGGTGGAGTTGTGCATGGGGTGTGTTTGGAACATTTTGTCACCAGCCGAGTCCAAAATTCAGCCGTTCCCCATCTCTGCCCAGAAAGCAGGTACAACAAGTTTTGTGGTGCCTTTCAGCTGCCTACCGGGGTAGTGTAAAAACTACCAACAGAACTCGTTTCTGGCACCTTCCTCGGTGGAGTTGTGCATGGGGTGTGTTTGGAACATTTTGTCACCAGCTGAGTCCAAAATTCAGCTATTCTCCATCTCAGCCCAGAAAGCAGGTAGAACAAGTTTTGTAGTGCCTTTCAGCTGCCTACCGGGGTAGTGTAAAAACTACCAACAGAACTCGTTTCTGGCACCTTCCCCGGAGGAGTTGTGCATGGGGTGTGTTTGGAACATTTTGTCAGCAGCCGAGTCCAAAATTCAGCGATTCCCCATCTCAGCCCAGAAAGCAGGTAGAACAAGTTTTGTGGTGCCTTTCAGCTGCCTACCGGGGTACTGTAAAAACTACCAACAGAACTCGTTTCTGGCACCTTCCCCGGTGGAGTTGTGCATGGGGTGTGTTTGGAACATTTTGTCACCAGCCGAGTCCAAAATTCAGCTGTTCCCCATCTCTGCCCAGAAAGCAGGTAGAACAAGTTTTGTGGTGCCTTTCTCTTGCCTACCGGGGTACTGTAAAAACTACCAACAGAACTCGTTTCTGGCACCTTTGCCGGTGGAGTTGTGCATGGGGTGTGTTTGGAACATTTTGTCACCAGCCGAGTCCAAAATTCAGCGATTCCCCATCTCAGCCCAGAAAGCAGGTAGAACAAGTTTTGTGGTGCCTTTCAGCTGCCTACCGGGGTAGTGTAAAACTACCAACAGAACTCGTTTCTGGCACCTTTGCCGGTGGAGCTGTGCATGGGGTGTGTTTGGAACATTTTGTCACCAGCCGAGTCCAAAATTCAGCTGTTCCCCATCTCTGCCCAGAAAGCAGGTACAACAAGTTTTGTGGTGCCTTTCAGCTGCCTACCGGGGTAGTGTAAAAACTACCAACAGAACTCGTTTCTGGCACCTTCCCCGGTGGAGTTGTGCATGGGGTGTGTTTGGAACATTTTGTCACCAGCCGAGTCCAAAATTCAGCCGTTCCTCATCTCAGCCCAGAAAGCAGGTACAACAAATTTTGTGGTGCCTTTCAGCTGCCTACCGGGGTACTGTAAAAACTACCAACAGAACTCGTTTCTGGCCCCTTCCCCGGTGGAGTTGTGCATGGGGTGTGTTTGGAACATTTTGTCAGGAGCCGAGTCCAAAATTCAGCCGATTCCCCATCTCAGCCCAGAAAGCAGGTAGAACAAGTTTTGTGGTGCCTTTCAGCTGCCTACTGGGGTAGTGTAAAAACTACCAACAGAACTCGTTTCTGGCACCTTCCCCGGTGGAGCTGTGCATGGGGTGTGTTTGGAACATTTTGTTACCAGCCGAGTCCAAAATTCAGCTATTCCCCATCTCAGCCCAGAAAGCAGGTAGAACAACTTTTGTGGTGCCTTTCAGCTGCCTACCAGGGTAGTGTAAAAACTACCAACAGAACTCGTTTCTGGCACCTTCCCCGGTGGAGTTGTGCATGGGGTGTGTTTGGAACATTTTGTCAGCAGCCGAGTCCAAAATTCAGCGATTCCCCATCTCAGCCCAGAAAGCAGGTACAACAAGTTTTGTGGTGCCTTTCAGCTGCCTACCGGGGTACTGTAAAAACTACCAACAGTACTCGTTTCTGGCACCTTCCCCGGTGGAGTTGTGCATGGGGTGTGTTTGGAACATTTTGTCACCAGCCGAGTCCAAAATTCAGCCGTTCCCCATCTCAGCCCAGAAAGCAGGTAGAAAAACTTTTGTGGTGCCTTTCAGCTGCCTACCGGGGTAGTGTAAAAACTACCAACAGAACTCGTTTCTGGCACCTTCCCCGGTGGAGGTGTGCATGGGGTGTGTTTGGAACAATTTGTCACCAGCCGAGTCCAAAATTCAGCCGTTCCTCATCTCAGCCCAGAAAGCAGGTAGAACAAGTTTTGTGGTGCCTTTCTCTTGCCTACCGGGGTACTGTAAAAACTACCAACAGAACTCGTTTCTGGCACCTTCCCCGGTGGAGGTGTGCATGGGGTGTGTTTGGAACATTTTGTCAGCAGCCGAGTCCAAAATTCAGCGATTCCCCATCTCAGCCCAGAAAGCAGGTAGCAAAACTTTTGTGGTGCCTTTCAGCTGCCTACCGGGGTACTGTAAAAACTACCAACAGAACTCGTTTCTGGCACCTTCCCCGGTGGAGGTGTGCATGGGGTGTGTTTGGAACATTTTTTCACCAGCCGAGTCCAAAATTCAGCCGTTCCTCATCTCAGCCCAGAAAGCAGGTACAACAAGTTTTGTGGTGCCTTTCAGCTGCCTACCGGGGTACTGTAAAAACTACCAACAGAACTCGTTTCTGGCACCTTCCTCGGTGGAGCTGTGCATGGGGTGTGTTTGGAACATTTTGTCACCAGCCGAGTCCAAAATTCAGCTGTTCCCCATCTCTGCCCAGAAAGCAGGTACAACAAGTTTTGTGGTGCCTTTCAGCTGCCTACCGGGGTAGTGTAAAAACTACCAACAGAACTCATTTCTGGCACCTTCCCCGGTGGAGCTGTGCATGGGGTGTGTTTGGAACATTTTGTCAGCAGCCGAGTCCAAAATTCAGCCGTTCCCCATCTCTGCCCAGAAAGCAGGTACAACAAGTTTTGTGGTGCCTTTCAGCTGCCTACCGGGGTAGTGTAAAAACTACCAACAGAACTCGTTTCTGGCACCTTTGCCGGTGGAGTTGTGCATGGGGTGTGTTTGGAACATTTTGTCAGCAGCCGAGTCCAAAATTCAGCTGATCCCCATCTCAGACCAGAAAGCAGGTAGAAAAACTTTTGTGGTGCCTTTCAGCTGCCTACCGGGGTAGTGTAAAAACTACCAACAGAACTCGTTTCTGGCACCTTCCCCGGTGGAGTTGTGCATGGGGTGTGTTTGGAACAATTTGTCACCAGCCGAGTCCAAAATTCAGCTATTCTCCATCTCAGCCCAGAAAGCAGGTAGAACAAGTTTTGTAGTGCCTTTCTCTTGCCTACCGGGGTAGTGTAAAAACTACCAACAGAACTCGTTTCTGGCACCTTTGCCGGTGGAGTTGTGCATGGGGTGTGTTTGGAACATTTTGTCAGCAGCCGAGTCCAAAATTCAGCGATTCCCCATCTCAGCCCAGAAAGCAGGTAGAACAAGTTTTGTGGTGCCTTTCAGCTGCCTACCGGGGTACTGTAAAAACTACCAACAGAACTCGTTTCTGGCACCTTTGCCGGTGGAGTTGTGCATGGGGTGTGTTTGGAACATTTTGTCACCAGCCGAGTCCAAAATTCAGCCGTTCCCCATCTCTGCCCAGAAAGCAGGTACAACAAGTTTTGTGGTGCCTTTCAGCTACCTACCGGGGTAGTGTAAAAACTACCAACAGAACTCGTTTCTGGCACCTTCCCCGGTGGAGTTGTGCATGGGGTGTGTTTGGAACATTTTGTCAGCAGCCGAGTCCAAAATTCAGCTGATCCCCATCTCAGACCAGAAAGCAGGTAGAAAAACTTTTGTGGTGCCTTTCAGCTGCCTACCGGGGTAGTGTAAAAACTACCAACAGAACTCGTTTCTGGCCCCTTCCCCGGTGGAGTTGTGCATGGGGTGTGTTTGGAACATTTTGTCAGCAGCCGAGTCCAAAATTCAGCCGTTCCTCATCTAAGCCCAGAAAGCAGGTACAACAAGTTTTGTGGTGCCTTTCAGCTGCCTACCGGGGTACTGTAAAAACTACCAACAGAACTCCTTTCTGGCACCTTCCCCGGTGGAGTTGTGCATGGGGTGTGTTTGGAACATTTTGTCAGGAGCCGAGTCCAAAATTCAGCGATTCTCCATCTCAGCCCAGAAAGCAGGTAGAACAAGTTTTGTGGTGCCTTTCTCTTGCCTACCGGGGTACTGTAAAAACTACCAACAGAACTCGTTTCTGGCACCTTCCCCGGTGGAGGTGTGCATGGGGTGTGTTTGGAACATTTTTTCACCAGCCGAGTCCAAAATTCAGCGATTCCCCATCTCAGCCCAGAAAGCAGGTAGCAAAACTTTTGTGGTGCCTTTCAGCTGCCTACCGGGGTAGTGTAAAAACTACCAACAGAACTCGTTTCTGGCACCTTCCCCGGTGGAGGTGTGCATGGGGTGTGTTTGGAACATTTTTTCACCAGCCGAGTCCAAAATTCAGCGGTTCTCCATCTCAGCCCAGAAAGCAGGTACAACAAGTTTTGTGGTGCCTTTCAGCTGCCTACCGGGGTACTGTAAAAACTACCAACAGAACTCGTTTCTGGCACCTTCCTCGGTGGAGCTGTGCATGGGGTGTGTTTGGAACATTTTGTCACCAGCTGAGTCCAAAATTCAGCTGTTCCCCATCTAAGCCCAGAAAGCAGGTAGAACAAGTTTTGTGGTGCCTTTCTCTTGCCTACCGGGGTAGTGTAAAAACTACCAACAGAACTCGTTTCTGGCACCTTTGCCGGTGGAGTTGTGCATGGGGTGTGTTTGGAACATTTTGTCAGCAGCCGAGTCCAAAATTCAGCGATTCCCCATCTCAGCCCAGAAAGCAGGTAGAACAAGTTTTGTGGTGCCTTTCAGCTGCCTACCGGGGTAGTGTAAAACTACCAACAGAACTCGTTTCTGGCACCTTTGCCGGTGGAGCTGTGCATGGGGTGTGTTTGGAACATTTTGTCACCAGCCGAGTCCAAAATTCAGCTGTTCCCCATCTCAGCCCAGAAAGCAGGTAGAACAAGTTTTGTGGTGCCTTTCAGCTGCCTACCGGGGTAGTGTAAAAACTACCAACAGAACTCGTTTCTGGCACCTTCCCCGGTGGAGTTGTGCATGGGGTGTGTTTGGAACATTTTGTCACCAGCCGAGTCCAAAATTCAGCCGTTCCCCATCTCAGCCCAGAAAGCAGGTAGAACAAGTTTTGTGGTGCCTTTCAGCTGCCTACCGGGGTAGTGTAAAAACTACCAACAGAACTCGTTTCTGGCACCTTCCCCGGTGGAATTGTGCATGGGGTGTGTTTGGAACATTTTGTCAGGAGCCGAGTCCAAAATTCAGCGATTCTCCATCTCAGCGCAGAAAGCAGGTAGAACAAGTTTTGTGGTGCCTTTCAGCTGCCTACTGGGGTAGTGTAAAAACTACCAACAGAACTCGTTTCTGGCACCTTCCCCGGTGGAATTGTGCATGGGGTGTGTTTGGAACATTTTGTCACCAGCCGAGTCCAAAATTCAGCGATTCTCCATCTCAGCCCAGAAAGCAGGTAGAACAACTTTTGTGGTGCCTTTCAGCTGCCTACCGGGGTAGTGTAAAAACTACCAACAGAACTCGTTTCTGGCCCCTTCCCCGGTGGAGTTGTGCATGGGGTGTGTTTGGAACATTTTGTCAGCAGCCGAGTCCAAAATTCAGCTGATCCCCATCTCAGCCCAGAAAGCAGGTAGAACAAGTTTTGTAGTGCCTTTCTCTTGCCTACCGGGGTAGTGTAAAAACTACCAACAGAACTCGTTTCTGGCACCTTTGCCGGTGGAGTTGTGCATGGGGTGTGTTTGGAACATTTTGTCAGCAGCCGAGTCCAAAATTCAGCGATTCCCCATCTCAGCCCAGAAAGCAGGTAGAACAAGTTTTGTGGTGCCTTTCAGCTGCCTACCGGGGTACTGTAAAAACTACCAACAGAACTCGTTTCTGGCACCTTTCCCGGTGGAGTTGTGCATGGGGTGTGTTTGGAACATTTTGTCAGCAGCCGAGTCCAAAATTCAGCCGTTCCCCATCTCTGCCCAGAAAGCAGGTACAACAAGTTTTGTGGTGCCTTTCAGCTGCCTACCGGGGTAGTGTAAAAACTACCAACAGAACTCGTTTCTGGCACCTTTGCCGGTGGAGTTGTGCATGGGGTGTGTTTGGAACATTTTGTCACCAGCCGAGTCCAAAATTCAGCCGTTCCTCATCTCAGCCCAGAAAGCAGGTACAACAAGTTTTGTGGTGCCTTTCAGCTGCCTACCGGGGTAGTGTAAAAACTACCAACAGAACTCGTTTCTGGCACCTTTGCCGGTGGAGTTGTGCATGGGGTGTGTTTGGAACATTTTGTCAGCAGCCGAGTCCAAAATTCAGCTGATCCCCATCTCAGACCAGAAAGCAGGTAGCAAAACTTTTGTGGTGCCTTTCAGCTGCCTACCGGGGTAGTGTAAAAACTACCAACAGAACTCGTTTCTGGCACCTTCCCCGGTGGAGTTGTGCATGGGGTGTGTTTGGAACAATTTGTCACCAGCCGAGTCCAAAATTCAGCTATTCTCCATCTCAGCCCAGAAAGCAGGTAGAACAAGTTTTGTAGTGCCTTTCTCTTGCCTACCGGGGTAGTGTAAAAACTACCAACAGAACTCGTTTCTGGCACCTTTGCCGGTGGAGTTGTGCATGGGGTGTGTTTGGAACATTTTGTCAGCAGCCGAGTCCAAAATTCAGCGATTCCCCATCTCAGCCCAGAAAGCAGGTAGAACAAGTTTTGTGGTGCCTTTCAGCTGCCTACCGGGGTACTGTAAAAACTACCAACAGAACTCGTTTCTGGCACCTTTGCCGGTGGAGTTGTGCATGGGGTGTGTTTGGAACATTTTGTCACCAGCCGAGTCCAAAATTCAGCCGTTCCCCATCTCTGCCCAGAAAGCAGGTACAACAAGTTTTGTGGTGCCTTTCAGCTGCCTACCGGGGTAGTGTAAAAACTACCAACAGAACTCGTTTCTGGCACCTTCCCCGGTGGAGTTGTGCATGGGGTGTGTTTGGAACATTTTGTCAGCAGCCGAGTCCAAAATTCAGCTGATCCCCATCTCAGACCAGAAAGCAGGTAGAAAAACTTTTGTGGTGCCTTTCAGCTGCCTACCGGGGTAGTGTAAAAACTACCAACAGAACTCGTTTCTGGCCCCTTCCCCGGTGGAGTTGTGCATGGGGTGTGTTTGGAACATTTTGTCAGCAGCCGAGTCCAAAATTCAGCCGTTCCTCATCTAAGCCCAGAAAGCAGGTACAACAAGTTTTGTGGTGCCTTTCAGCTGCCTACCGGGGTACTGTAAAAACTACCAACAGAACTCCTTTCTGGCACCTTCCCCGGTGGAGTTGTGCATGGGGTGTGTTTGGAACATTTTGTCAGGAGCCGAGTCCAAAATTCAGCGATTCTCCATCTCAGCCCAGAAAGCAGGTAGAACAAGTTTTGTGGTGCCTTTCTCTTGCCTACCGGGGTACTGTAAAAACTACCAACAGAACTCGTTTCTGGCACCTTCCCCGGTGGAGGTGTGCATGGGGTGTGTTTGGAACATTTTTTCACCAGCCGAGTCCAAAATTCAGCGATTCCCCATCTCAGCCCAGAAAGCAGGTAGCAAAACTTTTGTGGTGCCTTTCAGCTGCCTACCGGGGTAGTGTAAAAACTACCAACAGAACTCGTTTCTGGCACCTTCCCCGGTGGAGGTGTGCATGGGGTGTGTTTGGAACATTTTTTCACCAGCCGAGTCCAAAATTCAGCGGTTCTCCATCTCAGCCCAGAAAGCAGGTACAACAAGTTTTGTGGTGCCTTTCAGCTGCCTACCGGGGTACTGTAAAAACTACCAACAGAACTCGTTTCTGGCACCTTCCTCGGTGGAGCTGTGCATGGGGTGTGTTTGGAACATTTTGTCACCAGCCAAGTCCAAAATTCAGCTGTTCCCCATCTAAGCCCAGAAAGCAGGTAGAACAAGTTTTGTGGTGCCTTTCTCTTGCCTACCGGGGTAGTGTAAAAACTACCAACAGAACTCGTTTCTGGCACCTTTGCCGGTGGAGTTGTGCATGGGGTGTGTTTGGAACATTTTGTCAGCAGCCGAGTCCAAAATTCAGCGATTCCCCATCTCAGCCCAGAAAGCAGGTAGAACAAGTTTTGTGGTGCCTTTCAGCTGCCTACCGGGGTAGTGTAAAACTACCAACAGAACTCGTTTCTGGCACCTTTGCCGGTGGAGCTGTGCATGGGGTGTGTTTGGAACATTTTGTCACCAGCCGAGTCCAAAATTCAGCTGTTCCCCATCTCAGCCCAGAAAGCAGGTAGAACAAGTTTTGTGGTGCCTTTCAGCTGCCTACCGGGGTAGTGTAAAAACTACCAACAGAACTCGTTTCTGGCACCTTCCCCGGTGGAGTTGTGCATGGGGTGTGTTTGGAACATTTTGTCACCAGCCGAGTCCAAAATTCAGCCGTTCCCCATCTCAGCCCAGAAAGCAGGTAGAACAAGTTTTGTGGTGCCTTTCAGCTGCCTACCGGGGTAGTGTAAAAACTACCAACAGAACTCGTTTCTGGCACCTTCCCCGGTGGAATTGTGCATGGGGTGTGTTTGGAACATTTTGTCAGGAGCCGAGTCCAAAATTCAGCGATTCTCCATCTCAGCGCAGAAAGCAGGTAGAACAAGTTTTGTGGTGCCTTTCAGCTGCCTACTGGGGTAGTGTAAAAACTACCAACAGAACTCGTTTCTGGCACCTTCCCCGGTGGAATTGTGCATGGGGTGTGTTTGGAACATTTTGTCACCAGCCGAGTCCAAAATTCAGCGATTCTCCATCTCAGCCCAGAAAGCAGGTAGAACAACTTTTGTGGTGCCTTTCAGCTGCCTACCGGGGTAGTGTAAAAACTACCAACAGAACTCGTTTCTGGCACCTTCCCCGGTGGAGTTGTGCATGGGGTGTGTTTGGAACATTTTGTCAGCAGCCGAGTCCAAAATTCAGCTGATCCCCATCTCAGCCCAGAAAGCAGGTAGAACAACTTTTGTGGTGCCTTTCAGCTGCCTACCGGGGTAGTGTAAAAACTACCAAAAGAACTCGTTTCTGGCCCCTTCCCCGGTGGAGTTGTGCATGGGGTGTGTTTGGAACAATTTGTCACCAGCCGAGTCCAAAATTCAGCTATTCTCCATCTCAGCCCAGAAAGCAGGTAGAACAAGTTTTGTAGTGCCTTTCTCTTGCCTACCGGGGTAGTGTAAAAACTACCAACAGAACTCGTTTCTGGCACCTTTGCCGGTGGAGTTGTGCATGGGGTGTGTTTGGAACATTTTGTCAGCAGCCGAGTCCAAAATTCAGCGATTCCCCATCTCAGCCCAGAAAGCAGGTAGAACAAGTTTTGTGGTGCCTTTCAGCTGCCTACCGGGGTACTGTAAAAACTACCAACAGAACTCGTTTCTGGCACCTTTCCCGGTGGAGTTGTGCATGGGGTGTGTTTGGAACATTTTGTCAGCAGCCGAGTCCAAAATTCAGCCGTTCCCCATCTCTGCCCAGAAAGCAGGTACAACAAGTTTTGTGGTGCCTTTCAGCTGCCTACCGGGGTAGTGTAAAAACTACCAACAGAACTCGTTTCTGGCACCTTCCCCGGTGGAGTTGTGCATGGGGTGTGTTTGGAACATTTTGTCACCAGCCGAGTCCAAAATTCAGCCGTTCCTCATCTCAGCCCAGAAAGCAGGTACAACAAGTTTTGTGGTGCCTTTCAGCTGCCTACCGGGGTAGTGTAAAAACTACCAACAGAACTCGTTTCTGGCACCTTCCCCGGTGGAGTTGTGCATGGGGTGTGTTTGGAACATTTTGTCACCAGCCGAGTCCAAAATTCAGCCGTTCCTCATCTCAGCCCAGAAAGCAGGTACAACAAGTTTTGTGGTGCCTTTCAGCTGCCTACCGGGGTACTGTAAAAACTACCAACAGAACTCGTTTCTGGCACCTTCCCCGGTGGAATTGTGCATGGGGTGTGTTTGGAACATTTTGTCAGGAGCCGAGTCCAAAATTCAGCGATTCTCCATCTCAGCCCAGAAAGCAGGTAGAACAAGTTTTGTGGTGCCTTTCAGCTGCCTACTGGGGTAGTGTAAAAACTACCAACAGAACTCGTTTCTGGCACCTTCCCCGGTGGAGCTGTGCATGGGGTGTGTTTGGAACATTTTGTTACCAGCCGAGTCCAAAATTCAGCTATTCCCCATCTCAGCCCAGAAAGCAGGTAGAACAACTTTTGTGGTGCCTTTCAGCTGCCTACCGGGGTAGTGTAAAAACTACCAACAGAACTCGTTTCTGGCACCTTCCCCGGTGGAGTTGTGCATGGGGTGTGTTTGGAACATTTTGTCACCAGCCGAGTCCAAAATTCAGCCGTTCCCCATCTCTGCCCAGAAAGCAGGTACAACAAGTTTTGTGGTGCCTTTCAGCTGCCTACCAGGGTAGTGTAAAAACTACCAACAGAACTCGTTTCTGGCACCTTCCCCGGTGGAGTTGTGCATGGGGTGTGTTTGGAACATTTTGTCACCAGCCGAGTCCAAAATTCAGCTGATCCCCATCTCAGACCAGAAAGCAGGTAGAAAAACTTTTGTGGTGCCTTTCAGCTGCCTACCGGGGTAGTGTAAAAACTACGAACAGAACTCGTTTCTGGCCCCTTCCCCGGTGGAGTTGTGCATGGGGTGTGTTTGGAACAATTTGTCACCAGCCGAGTCCAAAATTCAGCTATTCTCCATCTCAGCCCAGAAAGCAGGTAGAACAAGTTTTGTAGTGCCTTTCTCTTGCCTACCGGGGTAGTGTAAAAACTACCAACAGAACTCGTTTCTGGCACCTTTGCCGGTGGAGTTGTGCATGGGGTGTGTTTGGAACATTTTGTCAGCAGCCGAGTCCAAAATTCAGCGATTCCCCATCTCAGCCCAGAAAGCAGGTAGAACAAGTTTTGTGGTGCCTTTCAGCTGCCTACCGGGGTACTGTAAAAACTACCAACAGAACTCGTTTCTGGCACCTTTGCCGGTGGAGTTGTGCATGGGGTGTGTTTGGAACATTTTGTCAGCAGCCGAGTCCAAAATTCAGCCGTTCCCCATCTCTGCCCAGAAAGCAGGTACAACAAGTTTTGTGGTGCCTTTCAGCTGCCTACCGGGGTAGTGTAAAAACTACCAACAGAACTCGTTTCTGGCACCTTCCCCGGTGGAGTTGTGCATGGGGTGTGTTTGGAACATTTTGTCACCAGCCGAGTCCAAAATTCAGCTGATCCCCATCTCAGACCAGAAAGCAGGTAGAAAAACTTTTGTGGTGCCTTTCAGCTGCCTACCGGGGTAGTGTAAAAACTACCAACAGAACTCGTTTCTGGCCCCTTCCCCGGTGGAGTTGTGCATGGGGTGTGTTTGGAACATTTTGTCAGCAGCCGAGTCCAAAATTCAGCCGTTCCTCATCTAAGCCCAGAAAGCAGGTACAACAAGTTTTGTGGTGCCTTTCAGCTGCCTACCGGGGTAGTGTAAAAACTACCAACAGAACTCCTTTCTGGCACCTTCCCCGGTGGAGTTGTGCATGGGGTGTGTTTGGAACATTTTGTCAGGAGCCGAGTCCAAAATTCAGCGATTCTCCATCTCAGCCCAGAAAGCAGGTAGAACAAGTTTTGTGGTGCCTTTCTCTTGCCTACCGGGGTACTGTAAAAACTACCAACAGAACTCGTTTCTGGCACCTTCCCCGGTGGAGGTGTGCATGGGGTGTGTTTGGAACATTTTTTCACCAGCCGAGTCCAAAATTCAGCGATTCCCCATCTCAGCCCAGAAAGCAGGTAGCAAAACTTTTGTGGTGCCTTTCAGCTGCCTACCGGGGTAGTGTAAAAACTACCAACAGAACTCGTTTCTGGCACCTTCCCCGGTGGAGGTGTGCATGGGGTGTGTTTGGAACATTTTTTCACCAGCCGAGTCCAAAATTCAGCGGTTCTCCATCTCAGCCCAGAAAGCAGGTACAACAAGTTTTGTGGTGCCTTTCAGCTGCCTACCGGGGTACTGTAAAAACTACCAACAGAACTCGTTTCTGGCACCTTCCTCGGTGGAGCTGTGCATGGGGTGTGTTTGGAACATTTTGTCACCAGCCGAGTCCAAAATTCAGCTGTTCCCCATCTAAGCCCAGAAAGCAGGTACAACAAGTTTTGTGGTGCCTTTCTCTTGCCTACCGGGGTAGTGTAAAAACTACCAACAGAACTCGTTTCTGGCACCTTTGCCGGTGGAGTTGTGCATGGGGTGTGTTTGGAACATTTTGTCAGCAGCCGAGTCCAAAATTCAGCGATTCCCCATCTCAGCCCAGAAAGCAGGTAGAACAAGTTTTGTGGTGCCTTTCAGCTGCCTACCGGGGTAGTGTAAAACTACCAACAGAACTCGTTTCTGGCACCTTTGCCGGTGGAGCTGTGCATGGGGTGTGTTTGGAACATTTTGTCACCAGCCGAGTCCAAAATTCAGCTGTTCCCCATCTCAGCCCAGAAAGCAGGTAGAACAAGTTTTGTGGTGCCTTTCAGCTGCCTACCGGGGTAGTGTAAAAACTACCAACAGAACTCGTTTCTGGCACCTTCCCCGGTGGAGTTGTGCATGGGGTGTGTTTGGAACATTTTGTCACCAGCCGAGTCCAAAATTCAGCCGTTCCTCATCTCAGCCCAGAAAGCAGGTACAACAAGTTTTGTGGTGCCTTTCAGCTGCCTACCGGGGTACTGTAAAAACTACCAACAGAACTCGTTTCTGGCACCTTCCCCGGTGGAATTGTGCATGGGGTGTGTTTGGAACATTTTGTCAGGAGCCGAGTCCAAAATTCAGCGATTCTCCATCTCAGCCCAGAAAGCAGGTAGAACAAGTTTTGTGGTGCCTTTCAGCTGCCTACTGGGGTAGTGTAAAAACTACCAACAGAACTCGTTTCTGGCACCTTCCCCGGTGGAGCTGTGCATGGGGTGTGTTTGGAACATTTTGTTACCAGCCGAGTCCAAAATTCAGCTATTCCCCATCTCAGCCCAGAAAGCAGGTAGAACAACTTTTGTGGTGCCTTTCAGCTGCCTACCGGGGTAGTGTAAAAACTACCAACAGAACTCGTTTCTGGCACCTTCCCCGGTGGAGTTGTGCATGGGGTGTGTTTGGAACATTTTGTCAGGAGCCGAGTCCAAAATTCAGCGATTCTCCATCTCAGCCCAGAAAGCAGGTAGAACAAGTTTTGTGGTGCCTTTCTCTTGCCTACCGGGGTACTGTAAAAACTACCAACAGAACTCGTTTCTGGCACCTTCCCCGGTGGAGGTGTGCATGGGGTGTGTTTGGAACATTTTTTCACCAGCCGAGTCCAAAATTCAGCGATTCCCCATCTCAGCCCAGAAAGCAGGTAGCAAAACTTTTGTGGTGCCTTTCAGCTGCCTACCGGGGTAGTGTAAAAACTACCAACAGAACTCGTTTCTGGCACCTTCCCCGGTGGAGGTGTGCATGGGGTGTGTTTGGAACATTTTTTCACCAGCCGAGTCCAAAATTCAGCGGTTCTCCATCTCAGCCCAGAAAGCAGGTACAACAAGTTTTGTGGTGCCTTTCAGCTGCCTACCGGGGTACTGTAAAAACTACCAACAGAACTCGTTTCTGGCACCTTCCTCGGTGGAGCTGTGCATGGGGTGTGTTTGGAACATTTTGTCACCAGCCGAGTCCAAAATTCAGCTGTTCCCCATCTAAGCCCAGAAAGCAGGTACAACAAGTTTTGTGGTGCCTTTCTCTTGCCTACCGGGGTAGTGTAAAAACTACCAACAGAACTCGTTTCTGGCACCTTTGCCGGTGGAGTTGTGCATGGGGTGTGTTTGGAACATTTTGTCAGCAGCCGAGTCCAAAATTCAGCGATTCCCCATCTCAGCCCAGAAAGCAGGTAGAACAAGTTTTGTGGTGCCTTTCAGCTGCCTACCGGGGTAGTGTAAAACTACCAACAGAACTCGTTTCTGGCACCTTTGCCTGGTGGAGCTGTGCATGGGGTGTGTTTGGAACATTTTGTCACCAGCCGAGTCCAAAATTCAGCTGTTCCCCATCTCAGCCCAGAAAGCAGGTAGAACAAGTTTTGTGGTGCCTTTCAGCTGCCTACCGGGGTAGTGTAAAAACTACCAACAGAACTCGTTTCTGGCACCTTCCCCGGTGGAGTTGTGCATGGGGTGTGTTTGGAACATTTTGTCACCAGCCGAGTCCAAAATTCAGCCGTTCCTCATCTCAGCCCAGAAAGCAGGTACAACAAGTTTTGTGGTGCCTTTCAGCTGCCCTACCGGTGGTACTGTAAAAAACTACCAACAGAACTCGTTTCTGGCACCTTCCCCGGTGGGAATTGTGCATGGGGGTGTGTTTGGAACATTTTGTCAGGAGCCGAGTCCAAAATTCAGCGATTCTCCATCTCAGCCCAGATAGCAGGTAGAACAAGTTTTTGTGGTGCCTTTCAGCTGCCTACTGGGGTAGTGTAAAAACTACCAACAGAACTCGTTCTGGCACCTTCCCCCGGTGGAGCTGTGCATGGGGTGTGTTTGGAACATTTTGTTACCAGCCGAGTCCAAAATTCAGCTATTCCCCATCTCAGCCCAGAAAGCAGGTAGAACAACTTTTGTGGTGCCTTTCAGCTGCCTACCGGGGTAGTGTAAAAACTACCAACAGAACTCGTTTCTGGCACCTTCCCGGTGGAGTTGTGCATGGGGTGTGTTTGGAACATTTTGTCACCAGCCGAGTCCAAAATTCAGCTGTTCCCCATCTCTGCCCAGAAAGCAGTGTACAACAAGTTTTGTGGTGCCTTTCAGCTGCCTACCGGGGTAGTGTAAAAACTACCAACAGAACTCGTTTCTGGCACCTTCCTCGGTGGAGTTGTGCATGGGGTGTGTTTGGAACATTTTGTCACAGCCGAGTCCAAAATTCAGCGATTCCCCATCTCAGCCCAGAAAGCAGGTAGAACAAGTTTTGTTGGTGCCTTTCAGCTGCCTACCGGGGTAGTGTAAAAACTACCAACAGAACTCGTTTCTGGCACCTTCCCCGGAGGAGTTGTGCATGGGGGTGCTGTGTTTGGAACAATTTGTCACCAGCCGAGTCCAAAATTCAGCTATTCTCCATCTCAGCCCAGAAAGCAGGTAGAACAAGTTTTGTGGTGCCTTTCTCTTGCCTACCGGGGTACTGTAAAAACTACCAACAGAACTCGTTTCTGGCACCTTCCCCGGTGGAGGTGTGCATGGGGTGTGTTTGGAACATTTTTTCACCAGCCGAGTCCAAAATTCAGCGATTCCCCATCTCAGCCAGAAAGCAGGTAGCAAAACTTTTGTGGTGCCTTTCAGCTGCCTACCGGGGTAGTGTAAAAACTACCAACAGAACTCGTTTCTGGCACCTTCCCCGGTGGAGGTGTGCATGGGGTGTGTTTGGAACATTTTTTCACCAGCCGAGTCCAAAATTCAGCCGTTCCTCATCTCAGCCCAGAAAGCAGGTACAACAAGTTTTGTTGGTGCCTTTCAGCTGCCTACCGGGGTACTGTAAAAACTACCAACAGAACTCATTTCTGGCACCTTTGCCGGTGGAGCTGTGCATGGGGTGTGTTTGGAACATTTTGTCAGGAGCCGAGTCCAAAATTCAGCGATTCTCCATCTCTGCCAGAAAGCAGGTACAACAAGTTTTGTGGTGCCTTCAGCTGCCTACCGGGGTACTGTAAAAACTACCAACAGAACTCCTTTCTGGCACCTTCCCCGGTGGGAGGTGTGCATGGGGTGTGTTTGGAACATTTTTTCACCAGCCGAGTCCAAAATTCAGCGATTCCCCATCTCAGCCCCAGAAAGCAGGTAGAACAACTTTTGTGGTGCCTTTCAGCTGCCTACCGGGGTAGTGTAAAAACTACCAACAGAACTCGTTTCTGGCACCTTCGCCCGGTGGAGGTGTGCATGGGGTGTGTTTGGAACATTTTTTCACCAGCCGAGTCCAAAATTCAGCGGTTCTCCATCTCAGCCCAGAAAGCAGGTACAACAAGTTTTGTGGTGCCTTTCAGCTGCCTACTGGGGTACTGTAAAAACTACCAACAGAACTCGTTTCTGGCACCTTCCCCCGGTGGAGCTGTGCATGGGGTGGTGTTTGGAACATTTTTGTCACCAGCCGAGTCCAAAATTCAGCTGTTCCCCATCTAAGCCCAGAAAGCAGGTACAACAAGTTTTGTGGTGCCTTTCAGCTGCCTACCGGGGGTACTGTAAAAAACTACCAACAGAACTCGTTTCTGGCACCTTTGCCGGTGGAGCTGTGCATGGGGTGTGTTTGGAACATTTTGTCAGCAGCCGAGTCCAAAATTCAGCTGATCCCCATCTCAGCCCGGAAAGCAGGTACAACAAGTTTTGTGGTGCCTTTCAGCTGCCTACCGGGGGTAGTGTAAAAACTACCAACAGAACTCGTTTCTGGCACCTTCCCCGGTGGAGTTGTGCATGGGGTGTGTTTGGAACATTTTGTCAGCAGCCGAGTCCAAAATTCAGCTGATCCCCATCTCAGACCAGAAAGCAGGTAGAAAACCTTTTGTGGTGCCTTTCAGCTGCCTACCGGGGTAGTGTAAAAACTACCAACAGAACTCGTTTCTGGCCCCTTCCCCGGTGGAGTTGTGCATGGGGTGTGTTTGGAACAATTTGTCACCAGCCGAGTCCAAAATTCAGCTATTCCCGCCATCTCAGCCCAGAAAGCAGGTAGAACAAGTTTTGTAGTGCCTTTCTCTTGCCTACCGGGGTAGTGTAAAAACTACCAACAGAACTCGTTTCTGGCACCTTCCCCGGAGGAGTTGTGCATGGGGTGTGTTTGGAACATTTTGTCAGCAGCCGAGTCCAAAATTCAGCGATTCCCCATCTCAGCCCAGAAAGCAGGTAGAACAAGTTTTGTGGTGCCTTTCAGCTGCCTACCGGGGTAGTGTAAAAACTACCAACAGAACTCGTTTCTGGCACCTTCCCCGGTGGAGTTGTGCATGGGGTGTGTTTGGAACATTTTGTCACCAGCCGAGTCCAAAATTCAGCCGTTCCCCATCTCTGCCCAGAAAGCAGGTACAACAAGTTTTGTGGTGCCTTTCAGCTGCCTACCGGGGTACTGTAAAAACTACCAACAGAACTCGTTTCTGGCCCCTTCCCCGGTGGAGTTGTGCATGGGGTGTGTTTGGAACATTTTGTCAGCAGCCGAGTCCAAAATTCAGCTGATCCCCATCTCAGACCAGAAAGCAGGTAGAAAAACTTTTTGTGGTGCCTTTCAGCTGCCTACCGGGGGTAGTGTAAAAACTACGAACAGAACTCGTTTCTGGCCCCTTCCCCGGTGGAGTTGTGCATGGGGTGTGTTTGTGAACAATTTGTCACCAGCCGAGTCCAAAATTCAGCTATTCTCCATCTCAGCCAGAAAGCAGGTACAACAAGTTTTGTAGTGCCTTTCTCTTGCCTACCAGGGTACTGTAAAAACTACCAACAGAACTCGTTTCTGGCACCTTCCCGGAGGAGTTGTGCATGGGGTGTGTTTGGAACATTTTGTCAGCAGCCGAGTCCAAAATTCAGGGATTCCCCATCTCAGCCCAGAAAGCAGGTAGAACAAGTTTTGGTGGTGCCTTTCAGCTGCCTACCGGGGTAGTGTAAAAACTACCAACAGAACTCGTTTCTGGCACCTTTGCCGGTGGAGCTGTGCATGGGGTGTGTTTGGAACATTTTGTCACCAGCCGAGTCCAAAATTCAGCCGTTCCCCATCTCTGCCCAGAAAGCAGGTACAACAAGTTTTGTGGTGCCTTTCAGCTGCCTACCGGGGTAGTGTAAAAAACTACCAACAGAACTCGTTTCTGGCACCTTCCCCGGTGGAGTTGTGCATGGGGTGTGTTTGGAACATTTTGTCACCAGCCGAGTCCAAAATTCAGCTGATCCCCATCTCAGACCAGAAAGCAGGTAGAAAAACTTTGTGGTGCCTGTTCAGCTGCCTACCGGGGGTAGTGTAAAAACTACCAACAGAACTCGTTTCTGGCCCCTTCCCCGGTGGGAGTTGTGCATGGGTGTGTTTGGAACATTTTGTCAGCAGCCGAGTCCAAAATTCAGCCGTTCCTCATCTAAGCCCAGAAAGCAGGTAGAACAAGTTTTGTAGTGCCTTTCTCTTGCCTACCGGGGTAGTGTAAAAACTACCAACAGAACTCGTTTCTGGCACCTTCCCCGGAGGAGTTGTGCATGGGGTGTGTTTGGAACATTTTGTCAGCAGCCGAGTCCAAAATTCAGCGATTCCCCATCTCAGCCCAGAAAGCAGGTAGAACAAGTTTTGTGGTGCCTTTCAGCTGCCTACCGGGGTAGTGTAAAAACTACCAACAGAACTCGTTTCTGGCACCTTCCCCGGTGGAGTTGTGCATGGGGTGTGTTTGGAACATTTTGTCACCAGCCGAGTCCAATAATTCAGCCGTTCCCCATCTCTGCCCAGAAAGCAGGTACAACAAGTTTTTGTGGTGCCTTTCAGCTGCCTGACCGGGGTACTGTAAAAACTACCAACAGAACTCGTTTCTGGCCCCTTCCCCGGTGGAGTTGTGCATGGGGTGTGTTTGGAACATTTTGTCAGCAGCCGAGTCCAAAATTCAGCTGATCCCCATCTCAGACCAGAAAGCAGGTAGAAAAACTTTTGTGGTGCCTTTCAGCTGCCTACCGGGGGTAGTGTAAAAACTACGAACAGAACTCGTTTCTGGCCCCTTCCCCGGTTGGAGTTGTGCATGGGGTGTGTTTGGAACAATTTGTCACCAGCCGAGTCCAAAATTCAGCTATTCTCCATCTCAGCCCAGAAAGCAGGTACAACAAGTTTTGTAGTGCCTTTCTCTTGCCTACCAGGGTACTGTAAAAACTACCAACAGAACTCGTTTCTGGCACCTTCCCCGGAGGAGTTGTGCATGGGGTGTGTTTGGAACATTTTGTCAGCAGCCGAGTCCAAAATTCAGGGATTCCCCATCTCAGCCCAGAAAGCAGGTAGAACAAGTTTTGTGGTGCCTTTCAGCTGCCTACTGTGGTGCCTTTCAGCTGCCTACCGGGGTAGTGTAAAAACTACCAACAGAACTCGTTTCTGGCACCTTTGCCGGTGGAGCTGTGCATGGGGTGTGTTTGGAACATTTTGTCACCAAGCCGAGTCCAAAATTCAGCCGTTCCCCATCTCTGCCCAGAAAGCAGGTACAACAAGTTTTGTGGTGCCTTTCAGCTGCCTACCGGGGTAGTGTAAAAACTACCAACAGAACTCGTTTCTGGCACCTTCCCCGGTGGAGTTGTGCATGGGGTGTGTTTGGAACATTTTGTCACCAGCCGAGTCCAAAATTCAGCTGATCCCCATCTCAGACCAGAAAGCAGGTAGAAAAACTTTTGTGGTGCCTTTCAGCTGCCTACCGGGGTAGTGTAAAAACTACCAACAGAACTCGTTTCTGGCCCCTTCCCCGGTGGAGTTGTGCATGGGGTGTGTTTGGAACATTTTGTCAGCAGCCGAGTCCAAAATTCAGCCGTTCCTCATCTAAGCCCAGAAAGCAGGTACAACAAGTTTTGTGGTGCCTTTCAGCTGCCTACCGGGGTACTGTAAAAACTACCAACAGAACTCCTTTCTGGCACCTTCCCCGGTGGAGTTGTGCATGGGGTGTGTTTGGAACATTTTGTCAGGAGCCGAGTCCAAAATTCAGCGATTCTCCATCTCAGCCCAGAAAGCAGGTAGAACAAGTTTTGTGGTGCCTTTCTCTTGCCTACCGGGGTACTGTAAAAACTACCAACAGAACTCCTTTCTCGCACCTTCCCCGGTGGAGTTGTGCATGGGGTGTGTTTGGAACATTTTGTCACCAGCCGAGTCCAAAATTCAGCGATTCTCCATCTCAGCCCAGAAAGCAGGTAGAACAAGTTTTGTGGTGCCTTTCAGCTGCCTACCGGGGTACTGTAAAAACTACCAACAGAACTCGTTTCTGGCACCTTCCTCGGTGGAGCTGTGCATGGGGTGTGTTTGGAACATTTTGTCACCAGCCGAGTCCAAAATTCAGCTGTTCCCCATCTCTGCCCAGAAAGCAGGTACAACAAGTTTTGTGGTGCCTTTCTCTTGCCTACCGGGGTAGTGTAAAAACTACCAACAGAACTCGTTTCTGGCACCTTCCCCGGTGGAGCTGTGCATGGGGTGTGTTTGGAACATTTTGTCACCAGCCGAGTCCAAAATTCAGCTGTTCCCCATCTAAGCCCAGAAAGCAGGTACAACAAGTTTTGTGGTGCCTTTCAGCTGCCTACCGGGGTACTGTAAAAACTACCAACAGAACTCGTTTCTGGCACCTTTGCCGGTGGAGCTGTGCATGGGGTGTGTTTGGAACATTTTGTCAGCAGCCGAGTCCAAAATTCAGCTGATCCCCATCTCAGCCCGGAAAGCAGGTACAACAAGTTTTGTGGTGCCTTTCAGCTGCCTACCGGGGTAGTGTAAAAACTACCAACAGAACTCGTTTCTGTCCCCTTCCCCGGTGGAGTTGTGCATGGGGTGTGTTTGGAACATTTTGTCAGCAGCCGAGTCCAAAATTCAGCTGATCCCCATCTCAGACCAGAAAGCAGGTAGAAAACCTTTTGTGGTGCCTTTCAGCTGCCTACCGGGGTAGTGTAAAAACTACCAACAGAACTCGTTTCTGGCCCCTTCCCCGGTGGAGTTGTGCATGGGGTGTGTTTGGAACAATTTGTCACCAGCCGAGTCCAAAATTCAGCTATTCCCCATCTCAGCCCAGAAAGCAGGTAGAACAAGTTTTGTAGTGCCTTTCTCTTGCCTACCGGGGTAGTGTAAAAACTACCAACAGAACTCGTTTCTGGCACCTTCCCCGGAGGAGTTGTGCATGGGGTGTGTTTGGAACATTTTGTCAGCAGCCGAGTCCAAAATTCAGCGATTCCCCATCTCAGCCCAGAAAGCAGGTAGAACAAGTTTTGTGGTGCCTTTCAGCTGCCTACCGGGGTAGTGTAAAAACTACCAACAGAACTCGTTTCTGGCACCTTCCCCGGTGGAGTTGTGCATGGGGTGTGTTTGGAACATTTTGTCACCAGCCGAGTCCAAAATTCAGCCGTTCCCCATCTCTGCCCAGAAAGCAGGTACAACAAGTTTTGTGGTGCCTTTCAGCTGCCTACCGGGGTACTGTAAAAACTACCAACAGAACTCGTTTCTGGCCCCTTCCCCGGTGGAGTTGTGCATGGGGTGTGTTTGGAACATTTTGTCAGCAGCCGAGTCCAAAATTCAGCTGATCCCCATCTCAGACCAGAAAGCAGGTAGAAAAACTTTTGTGGTGCCTTTCAGCTGCCTACCCGGGGTAGTGTAAAAACTACGAACAGAACTCGTTTCTGGCCCCTTCCCCGGTGGAGTTGTGCATGGGGTGTGTTTGGAACAATTTGTCACCAGCCGAGTCCAAAATTCAGCTATTCTCCATCTCAGCCCAGAAAGCAGGTACAACAAGTTTTGTAGTGCCTTTCTCTTGCCTACCAGGGTACTGTAAAAACTACCAACAGAACTCGTTTCTGGCACCTTCCCCGGAGGAGTTGTGCATGGGGTGTGTTTGGAACATTTTGTCAGCAGCCGAGTCCAAAATTCAGGGATTCCCCATCTCAGCCCAGAAAGCAGGTAGAACAAGTTTTGTGGTGCCTTTCAGCTGCCTACCGGGGTAGTGTAAAAACTACCAACAGAACTCGTTTCTGGCACCTTTGCCGGTGGAGCTGTGCATGGGGTGTGTTTGGAACATTTTGTCACCAGCCGAGTCCAAAATTCAGCCGTTCCCCATCTCTGCCCAGAAAGCAGGTACAACAAGTTTTGTGGTGCCTTTCAGCTGCCTACCGGGGTAGTGTAAAAACTACCAACAGAACTCGTTTCTGGCACCTTCCCCGGTGGAGTTGTGCATGGGGTGTGTTTGGAACATTTTGTCACCAGCCGAGTCCAAAATTCAGCTGATCCCCATCTCAGACCAGAAAGCAGGTAGAAAAACTTTTGTGGTGCCTTTCAGCTGCCTACCGGGGTAGTGTAAAAACTACCAACAGAACTCGTTTCTGGCCCCTTCCCCGGTGGAGTTGTGCATGGGGTGTGTTTGGAACATTTTGTCAGCAGCCGAGTCCAAAATTCAGCCGTTCCTCATCTAAGCCCAGAAAGCAGGTACAACAAGTTTTGTGGTGCCTTTCAGCTGCCTACCGGGGTACTGTAAAAACTACCAACAGAACTCCTTTCTGGCACCTTCCCCGGTGGAGTTGTGCATGGGGTGTGTTTGGAACATTTTGTCAGGAGCCGAGTCCAAAATTCAGCGATTCTCCATCTCAGCCCAGAAAGCAGGTAGAACAAGTTTTGTGGTGCCTTTCTCTTGCCTACCGGGGTACTGTAAAAACTACCAACAGAACTCCTTTCTCGCACCTTCCCCGGTGGAGTTGTGCATGGGGTGTGTTTGGAACATTTTGTCACCAGCCGAGTCCAAAATTCAGCGATTCTCCATCTCAGCCCAGAAAGCAGGTAGAACAAGTTTTGTGGTGCCTTTCAGCTGCCTACCGGGGTACTGTAAAAACTACCAACAGAACTCGTTTCTGGCACCTTCCTCGGTGGAGCTGTGCATGGGGTGTGTTTGGAACATTTTGTCACCAGCCGAGTCCAAAATTCAGCTGTTCCCCATCTACCAGAAAGCAGGTACAACAAGTTTTGTGGTGCCTTTCTCTTGCCTACCGGGGGGGTAGTGTAAAAACTACCAACAGAACTCGTTTCTGGCACCTTTGCCGGTGGAGTTGTGCATGGGGTGTGTTTGGAACATTTTGTCAGCAGCCGAGTCCAAAATTCAGCGATTCCCCATCTCAGCCCAGAAAGCAGGTAGAACAAGTTTTGTGGTGCCTTTCAGCTGCCTACCGGGGTAGTGTAAAAACTACCAACAGAACTCGTTTCTGGCACCTTTGCCGGTGGAGCTGTGCATGGGGTGTGTTTGGAACATTTTGTCACCAGCCGAGTCCAAAATTCAGCTGTTCCCCATCTCAGCCCAGAAAGCAGGTAGAACAAGTTTTGTGGTGCCTTTCAGCTGCCTACCGGGGTAGTGTAAAAACTACCAACAGAACTCGTTTCTGGCACCTTCCCCGGTGGAGTTGTGCATGGGGTGTGTTTGGAACATTTTGTCACCAGCCGAGTCCAACATTCAGCCGTTCCCCATCTCAGCCCAGAAAGCAGGTAGAACAAGTTTTGTGGTGCCTTTCAGCTGCCTACCGGGGTAGTGTAAAAACTACCAACAGAACTCGTTTCTGGCACCTTCCCCGGTGGAGTTGTGCATGGGGTGTGTTTGGAACATTTTGTCACCAGCCGAGTCCAAAATTCAGCCGTTCCTCATCTCAGCCCAGAAAGCAGGTACAACAAGTTTTGTGGTGCCTTTCAGCTGCCTACCGGGGTACTGTAAAAACTACCAACAGAACTCGTTTCTGGCACCTTCCCCGGTGGAATTGTGCATGGGGTGTGTTTGGAACATTTTGTCAGGAGCCGAGTCCAAAATTCAGCGATTCTCCATCTCAGCCCAGAAAGCAGGTAGAACAAGTTTTGTGGTGCCTTTCAGCTGCCTACTGGGGTAGTGTAAAAACTACCAACAGAACTCGTTTCTGGCACCTTCCCCGGTGGAGCTGTGCATGGGGTGTGTTTGGAACATTTTGTTACCAGCCGAGTCCAAAATTCAGCTATTCCCCATCTCAGCCCAGAAAGCAGGTAGAACAACTTTTGTGGTGCCTTTCAGCTGCCTACCGGGGTAGTGTAAAAACTACCAACAGAACTCGTTTCTGGCACCTTCCCCGGTGGAGTTGTGCATGGGGTGTGTTTGGAACATTTTGTCACCAGCCGAGTCCAAAATTCAGCCGTTCCTCATCTCAGCCCAGAAAGCAGGTACAACAAGTTTTGTGGTGCCTTTCAGCTGCCTACCGGGGTAGTGTAAAAACTACCAACAGAACTCGTTTCTGGCACCTTCCCCGGTGGAGTTGTGCATGGGGTGTGTTTGGAACATTTTGTCAGCAGCCGAGTCCAAAATTCAGCTGATCCCCATCTCAGACCAGAAAGCAGGTAGAAAAACTTTTGTGGTGCCTTTCAGCTGCCTACCGGGGTACTGTAAAAACTACCAACAGAACTCATTTCTGGCACCTTTGCCGGTGGAGCTGTGCATGGGGTGTGTTTGGAACATTTTGTCAGGAGCCGAGTCCAAAATTCAGCGATTCTCCATCTCTGCCCAGAAAGCAGGTACAACAAGTTTTGTGGTGCCTTTCAGCTGCCTACCGGGGTACTGTAAAAACTACCAACAGAACTCCTTTCTGGCACCTTCCCCGGTGGAGGTGTGCATGGGGTGTGTTTGGAACATTTTTTCACCAGCCGAGTCCAAAATTCAGCGATTCCCCATCTCAGCCCAGAAAGCAGGTAGAACAACTTTTGTGGTGCCTTTCAGCTGCCTACCGGGGTAGTGTAAAAACTACCAACAGAACTCGTTTCTGGCACCTTCCCCGGTGGAGGTGTGCATGGGGTGTGTTTGGAACATTTTTTCACCAGCCGAGTCCAAAATTCAGCGGTTCTCCATCTCAGCCCAGAAAGCAGGTAGAACAAGTTTTGTGGTGCCTTTCAGCTGCCTACCGGGGGTACTGTAAAAACTACCAACAGAACTCGTTTCTGGCACCTTCCCCGGTGGAGCTGTGCATGGGGTGTGTTTGGAACATTTTGTCACCAGCCGAGTCCAAAATTCAGCTGTTCCCCATCTAAGCCCAGAAAGCAGGTACAACAAGTTTTGTGGTGCCTTTCAGCTGCCTACCGGGGTACTGTAAAAACTACCAACAGAACTCGTTTCTGGCACCTTTGCCGGTGGAGCTGTGCATGGGGTGTGTTTGGAACATTTTGTCAGCAGCCGAGTCCAAAATTCAGCTGATCCCCATCTCAGCCCGGAAAGCAGGTACAACAAGTTTTGTGGTGCCTTTCAGCTGCCTACCGGGGTAGTGTAAAAAACTACCAACAGAACTCGTTTCTGGCACCTTCCCCGGTGGAGTTGTGCATGGGGTGTGTTTGGAACATTTTGTCAGCAGCCGAGTCCAAAATTCAGCTGATCCCCATCTCAGACCAGAAAGCAGGTAGAAAACCTTTTGTGGTGCCTTTCAGCTGCCTACCGGGGTAGTGTAAAAACTACCAACAGAACTCGTTTCTGGCCCCTTCCCCGGTGGAGTTGTGCATGGGGTGTGTTTGGAACAATTTGTCACCAGCCGAGTCCAAAATTCAGCTATTCCCCATCTCAGCCCAGAAAGCAGGTAGAACAAGTTTTGTAGTGCCTTTCTCTTGCCTACCGGGGTAGTGTAAAAACTACCAACAGAACTCGTTTCTGGCACCTTCCCCGGAGGAGTTGTGCATGGGGTGTGTTTGGAACATTTTGTCAGCAGCCGAGTCCAAAATTCAGCGATTCCCCATCTCAGCCCAGAAAGCAGGTAGAACAAGTTTTGTGGTGCCTTTCAGCTGCCTACCGGGGTAGTGTAAAAACTACCAACAGAACTCGTTTCTGGCACCTTCCCCGGTGGAGTTGTGCATGGGGTGTGTTTGGAACATTTTGTCACCAGCCGAGTCCAAAATTCAGCCGTTCCCCATCTCTGCCCAGAAAGCAGGTACAACAAGTTTTGTGGTGCCTTTCAGCTGCCTACCGGGGTACTGTAAAAACTACCAACAGAACTCGTTTCTGGCACCTTCCCCGGTGGAGTTGTGCATGGGGTGTGTTTGGAACATTTTGTCAGCAGCCGAGTCCAAAATTCAGCTGATCCCCATCTCAGACCAGAAAGCAGGTAGAAAAACTTTTGTGGTGCCTTTCAGCTGCCTACCGGGGTAGTGTAAAAAACTACGAACAGAACTCGTTTCTGGCCCCTTCCCCGGTGGAGTTGTGCATGGGGGTGTGTTTGGAACAATTTGTCACCAGCCGAGTCCAAAATTCAGCTATTCTCCATCTCAGCCCAGAAAGCAGGTACAACAAGTTTTTGTAGTGCCTTTCTCTTGCCTACCAGGGTACTGTAAAAACTACCAACAGAACTCGTTTCTGGCACCTTCCCCGGAGGAGTTGTGCATGGGGTGTGTTTGGAACATTTTGTCAGCAGCCGAGTCCAAAATTCAGGGATTCCCCATCTCAGCCCAGAAAGCAGGTAGAACAAGTTTTGTGGTGCCTTTCAGCTGCCTACCGGGGTAGTGTAAAAACTACCAACAGAACTCGTTTCTGGCACCTTTGCGCGTGGAGCTGTGCATGGGGTGTGTTTGGAACATTTTGTCACCAGCCGAGTCCAAAATTCAGCCGTTCCCCATCTCTGCCCAGAAAGCAGGTACAACAAGTGTTGTGGTGCCTTTCAGCTGCCTACCGGGGTAGTGTAAAAACTACCAACAGAACTCGTTTCTGGCACCTTCCCCGGTGGAGTTGTGCATGGGGTGTGTTTGGAACATTTTGTCACCAGCCGAGTCCAAAATTCAGCTGATCCCCATCTCAGACCAGAAAGCAGGTAGAAAAACTTTTGTGGTGCCTTTCAGCTGCCTACCGGGGTAGTGTAAAAACTACCAACAGAACTCGTTTCTGGCACCTTCCCCGGTGGAGTTGTGCATGGGGTGTGTTTGGAACATTTTGTCACCAGCCGAGTCCAAAATTCAGCTGTTCCCCATCTCTGCCCAGAAAGCAGGTACAACAAGTTTTGTGGTGCCTTTCAGCTGCCTACCGGGGGTAGTGTAAAAACTACCAACAGAACTCGTTTCTGGCACCTTCCTCGGTGGAGTTCTGCATGGGGTGTGTTTGGAACATTTTGTCACCAGCTGAGTCCAAAATTCAGCTATTCTCCATCTCAGCCCAGAAAGCAGGTAGAACAAGTTTTGTGGTGCCTTTCTCTTGCCTACCGGGGTACTGTAAAAACTACCAACAGAACTCGTTTCTGGCACCTTCCCCGGTGGAGGTGTGCATGGGGTGTGTTTGGAACATTTTGTCACCAGCCGAGTCCAAAATTCAGCCGTTCCCCATCTCAGCCCAGAAAGCAGGTAGAACAAGTTTTGTGGTGCCTTTCAGCTGCCTACCGGGGGTAGTGTAAAAACTACCAACAGAACTCGTTTCTGGCACCTTCCCGGTGGAGTTGTGCATGGGGTGTGTTTGGAACATTTTGTCACCAGCCGAGTCCAAAATTCAGCCGTTCCTCATCTCAGCCCAGAAAGCAGGTACAACAAGTTTTGTGGTGCCTTTCAGCTGCCTACCGGGGTACTGTAAAAACTACCAACAGAACTCGTTTCTGGCACCTTCCCCGGTGGAATTGTGCATGGGGTGTGTTTGGAACATTTTGTCAGGAGCCGAGTCCAAAATTCAGCGATTCTCCATCTCAGCCCAGAAAGCAGGTAGAACAAGTTTTGTGGTGCCTTTCAGCTGCCTACTGGGGTAGTGTAAAAACTACCAACAGAACTCGTTTCTGGCACCTTCCCCGGTGGAGCTGTGCATGGGGTGTGTTTGGAACATTTTGTTACCAGCCGAGTCCAAAATTCAGCTATCCCCCATCTCAGCCCAGAAAGCAGGTAGAACAACTTTTGTGGTGCCTTTCAGCTGCCTACCGGGGGTAGTGTAAAAACTACCAACAGAACTCGTTTCTGGCACCTTCCCCGGTGGAGTTGTGCATGGGGTGTGTTTGGAACATTTTGTCACCAGCCGAGTCCAAAATTCAGCTGTTCCCCATCTCTGCCCAGAAAGCAGGTAGAACAAGTTTTGTGGTGCCTTTCAGCTGCCTACCGGGGGTAGTGTAAAAACTACCAACAGAACTCGTTTCTGGCACCTTCCTCGGTGGAGTTGTGCATGGGGTGTGTTTGGAACATTTTGTCACCAGCTGAGTCCAAAATTCAGCTATTCTCCATCTCAGCCCAGAAAGCAGGTAGAACAAGTTTTGTAGTGCCTTTCAGCTGCCTACCGGGGTAGTGTAAAAACTACCAACAGAACTCGTTTCTGGCACCTTCCCCGGAGGAGTTGTGCATGGGGTGTGTTTGGAACATTTTGTCAGCAGCCGAGTCCAAAATTCAGCGATTCCCCATCTCAGCCCAGAAAGCAGGTAGAACAACTTTTGTGGTGCCTTTCAGCTGCCTACCGGGGTACTGTAAAAACTACCAACAGAACTCGTTTCTGGCACCTTCCCCGGTGGAGTTGTGCATGGGGTGTGTTTGGAACATTTTGTCACCACGCGAGTCCAAAATTCAGCCGTTCCCCATCTCAGCCCAGAAAGCAGGTAGAAAAACTTTTGTGGTGCCTTTCAGCTGCCTACCGGGGTAGTGTAAAAACTACCAACAGAACTCGTTTCTGGCACCTTCCCCGGTGGAGGTGTGCATGGGGTGTGTTTGGAACAATTTGTCACCAGCCGAGTCCAAAATTCAGCTATTCTCCATCTCAGCCCAGAAAGCAGGTAGAACAAGTTTTGTGATGCCTTTCTCTTGCCTACCGGGGGTACTGTAAAAACTACCAACAGAACTCGTTTCTGGCACCTTCCCCGGTGGAGGTGTGCATGGGGTGTGTTTGGAACATTTTTTCACCAGCCGAGTCCAAATTCAGCCGTTCCTCATCTCAGCCCAGAAAGCAGGTACAACAAGTTTTGTGGTGCCTTTCAGCTGCCTACCGGGGGTACTGTAAAAACTACCAACAGAACTCGTTTCTGGCACCTTCCCCGGTGGAGGTGTGCATGGGTGTGTTTGGAACATTTTTTCACCAGCCGAGTCCAAATTCAGCCGTTCCTCATCTCAGCCCAGAAAGCAGGGTAGAACAAGTTTTGTGGTGCCTTTCAGCTGCCTACCGGGGTACTGTAAAAACTACCAACAGAACTCATTTCTGGCACCTTTGCCGGTGGAGCTGTGCATGGGGTGTGTTTGGAACATTTTGTCAGGAGCCGAGTCCAAAATTCAGCGATTCTCCATCTCTGCCCAGAAAGCAGGTACAACAAGTTTTGTGGTGCCTTTCAGCTGCCTACCGGGGTACTGTAAAAACTACCAACAGAACTCATTTCTGGCACCTTCCCCGGTGGAGGTGTGCATGGGGTGTGTTTGGAACATTTTTTCACCAGCCGAGTCCAAAATTCAGCGATTCCCCATCTCAGCCCAGAAAGCAGGTAGAACAACTTTTGTGGTGCCTTTCAGCTGCCTACCGGGGTAGTGTAAAAACTACCAACAGAACTCGTTTCTGGCACCTTCCCCGGTGGAGGTGTGCATGGGGTGTGTTTGGAACATTTTGTCACCAGCCGAGTCCAAAATTCAGCGGTTCTCCATCTCAGCCCAGAAAGCAGGTACAACAAGTTTTGTGGTGCCTTTCAGCTGCCTACCGGGGTACTGTAAAAACTACCAACAGAACTCGTTTCTGGCACCTTCCCCGGTGGAGCTGTGCATGGGGTGTGTTTGGAACATTTTGTCACCAGCCGAGTCCAAAATTCAGCTGTTCCCCATCTAAGCCCAGAAAGCAGGTACAACAAGTTTTGTGGTGCCTTTCAGCTGCCTACCGGGGTACTGTAAAAACTACCAACAGAACTCGTTTCTGGCACCTTTGCCGGTGGAGCTGTGCATGGGGTGTGTTTGGAACATTTTGTCAGCAGCCGAGTCCAAAATTCAGCCGTTCCCCATCTCTGCCCAGAAAGCAGGTACAACAAGTTTTGTGGTGCCTTTCAGCTGCCTACCGGGGTAGTGTAAAAACTACCAACAGAACTCGTTTCTGGCACCTTCCCCGGTGGAGTTGTGCATGGGGTGTGTTTGGAACATTTTGTCAGCAGCCGAGTCCAAAATTCAGCTGATCCCCATCTCAGACCAGAAAGCAGGTAGAAAACCTTTTGTGGTGCCTTTCAGCTGCCTACCGGGGGTAGTGTAAAAACTACCAACAGAACTCGTTCTGGCCCCTTCCCCGGTGGAGTTGTGCATGGGGTGTGTTTGGAACAATTTGTCACCAGCCGAGTCCAAAATTCAGCTATTCTCCATCTCAGCCCAGAAAGCAGGTAGAACAAGTTTTGTAGTGCCTTTCTCTTGCCTACCGGGGTAGTGTAAAAACTACCAACAGAACTCGTTTCTGGCACCTTCCCCGGAGGAGTTGTGCATGGGGGGTGTGTTTGGAACATTTTGTCAGCAGCCGAGTCCAAAATTCAGCGATTCCCCATCTCAGCCCAGAAAGCAGGTAGAACAAGTTTTGTGGTGCCTTTCAGCTGCCTACCGGGGGTAGTGTAAAAACTACCAACAGAACTCGTTTCTGGCACCTTCCCCGGTGGAGTTGTGCATGGGGTGTGTTTGGAACATTTTGTCACCAGCCGAGTCCAAAATTCAGCCGTTCCCCATCTCTGCCCAGAAAGCAGGTACAACAAGTTTTGTGGTGCCTTTCAGCTGCCTACCGGGGTACTGTAAAAACTACCAACAGAACTCGTTTCTGGCCCCTTCCCCGGTGGAGTTGTGCATGGGGTGTGTTCGGAACATTTTTTCACCAGCCGAGTCCAAAATTCAGCTGATCCCCATCTCAGACCAGAAAGCAGGTAGAAAAACTTTTGTGGTGCCTTTCAGCTGCCTACCGGGGTAGTGTAAAAACTACGAACAGAACTCGTTTCTGGCCCCTTCCCCGGTGGAGTTGTGCATGGGGTGTGTTTGGAACAATTTGTCACCAGCCGAGTCCAAAATTCAGCTATTCTCCATCTCAGCCCAGAAAGCAGGTACAACAAGTTTTGTAGTGCCTTTCTCTTGCCTACCGGGGTACTGTAAAAACTACCAACAGAACTCGTTTCTGGCACCTTCCCCGGAGGAGTTGTGCATGGGGTGTGTTTGGAACATTTTGTCAGCAGCCGAGTCCAAAATTCAGGGATTCCCCATCTCAGCCCAGAAAGCAGGTAGAACAAGTTTTGTGGTGCCTTTCAGCTGCCTACCGGGGGTAGTGTAAAAAACTACCAACAGAACTCGTTTCTGGCACCTTTGCCGGTGGAGCTGTGCATGGGGTGTGTTTTGGAACATTTTGTCACCAGCCGAGTCCAAAATTCAGCCGTTCCCCATCTCTGCCCAGAAAGCAGGTACAACAAGTTTTGTGGTGCCTTTCAGCTGCCTACCGGGGGTAGTGTAAAAACTACCAACAGAACTCGTTTCTGGCACCTTCCCCGGTGGAGTTGTGCATGGGGTGTGTTTGGAACATTTTGTCACCAGCCGAGTCCAAAATTCAGCTGATCCCCATCTCAGACCAGAAAGCAGGTAGAAAAACTTTTGTGGTGCCTTTCAGCTGCCTACCGGTGTAGTGTAAAAACTACCAACAGAACTCGTTTCTGGCACCTTCCCCGGTGGAGTTGTGCATGGGGTGTGTTTGGAACATTTTGTCAGCAGCCGAGTCCAAAATTCAGCCGTTCCTCATCTAAGCCCAGAAAGCAGGTACAACAAGTTTTGTGGTGCCTTTCAGCTGCCTACCGGGGTACTGTAAAAACTACCAACAGAACTCGTTTCTGGCACCTTTGCCGGTGGAGTTGTGCATGGGGTGTGTTTGGAACATTTTGTCAGCAGCCGAGTCCAAAATTCAGCGATTCCCCATCTCAGCCCAGAAAGCAGGTAGAACAAGTTTTGTGGTGCCTTTCAGCTGCCTACCGGGGTAGTGTAAAACTACCAACAGAACTCGTTTCTGGCACCTTTGCCGGTGGAGCTGTGCATGGGGTGTGTTTGGAACATTTTGTCACCAGCCGAGTCCAAAATTCAGCTGATCCCCATCTCAGACCAGAAAGCAGGTACAACAAGTTTTGTGGTGCCTTTCAGCTGCCTACCGGGGTAGTGTAAAAACTACCAACAGAACTCGTTTCTGGCACCTTCCCCGGTGGAGTTGTGCATGGGGTGTGTTTGGAACATTTTGTCACCAGCCGAGTCCAAAATTCAGCCGTTCCCCATCTCAGCCCAGAAAGCAGGTAGAACAAGTTTTGTGGTGCCTTTCAGCTGCCTACCGGGGTAGTGTAAAAACTACCAACAGAACTCGTTTCTGGCACCTTCCCCGGTGGAGTTGTGCATGGGGTGTGTTTGGAACATTTTGTCACCAGCCGAGTCCAAAATTCAGCCGTTCCTCATCTCAGCCCAGAAAGCAGGTACAACAAGTTTTGTGGTGCCTTTCAGCTGCCTACCGGGGGTACTGTAAAAACTACCAACAGAACTCGTATCTGGCACCTTCCCCGGTGGAATTGTGCATGGGGTGTGTTTGGAACATTTTGTCAGGAGCCGAGTCCAAAATTCAGCGATTCTCCATCTCAGCCCAGAAAGCAGGTAGAACAAGTTTTGTGGTGCCTTTCAGCTGCCTACCGGGGTACTGTAAAAACTACCAACAGAACTCGTTTCTGGCACCTTCCCCGGTGGAGCTGTGCATGGGGTGTGTTTGGAACATTTTGTTACCAGCCGAGTCCAAAATTCAGCTATTCCCCATCTCAGCCCAGAAAGCAGGTAGAACAACTTTTGTGGTGCCTTTCAGCTGCCTACCGGGGGGTAGTGTAAAAACTACCAACAGAACTCGTTTCTGGCACCTTCCCCGGTGGAGTTGTGCATGGGGTGTGTTTGGAACATTTTGTCACCAGCCGAGTCCAAAATTCAGCTGTTCCCCATCTCTGCCCAGAAAGCAGGTACAACAAGTTTTGTGGTGCCTTTCAGCTGCCTACCGGGGTAGTGTAAAAACTACCAACAGAACTCGTTTCTGGCACCTTCCTCGGTGGAGTTCTGCATGGGGTGTGTTTGGAACATTTTGTCACCAGCTGAGTCCAAAATTCAGCTATTCTCCATCTCAGCCCAGAAAGCAGGTAGAACAAGTTTTGTGGTGCCTTTCTCTTGCCTACCGGGGTACTGTAAAAACTACCAACAGAACTCGTTTCTGGCACCTTCCCCGGTGGAGGTGTGCATGGGGTGTGTTTGGAACATTTTTTCACCAGCCGAGTCCAAAATTCAGCGATTCCCCATCTCAGCCCAGAAAGCAGGTAGCAAAACTTTTGTGGTGCCTTTCAGCTGCCTACCGGGGGGTAGTGTAAAAACTACCAACAGAACTCATTTCTGGCACCTTTGCCGGTGGAGCTGTGCATGGGGTGTGTTTGGAACATTTTGTCAGGAGCCGAGTCCAAAATTCAGCGATTCTCCATCTCTGCCCAGAAAGCAGGTACAACAAGTTTTGTGGTGCCTTTCTCTTCCCTACCGGGGTACTGTAAAAACTACCAACAGAACTCGTTTCTGGCACCTTCCCCGGTGGAGGTGTGCATGGGGTGTGTTTGGAACATTTTTTCACCAGCCGAGTCCAAAATTCAGCGATTCCCCATCTCAGCCCAGAAAGCAGGTAGCAAAACTTTTGTGGTGCCTTTCAACTGCCTACCGGGGTAGTGTAAAAACTACCAACAGAACTCGTTTCTGGCACCTTCCCCGGTGGAGGTGTGCATGGGGTGTGTTTGGAACATTTTTTCACCAGCCGAGTCCAAAATTCAGCGGTTCTCCATCTCAGCCCAGAAAGCAGGTACAACAAGTTTTGTGGTGCCTTTCAGCTGCCTACCGGGGGTACTGTAAAAACTACCAACAGAACTCGTTTCTGGCACCTTCCCCGGTGGAGTTGTGCATGGGGTGTGTTTGGAACATTTTGTCAGCAGCCGAGTCCAAAATTCAGCTGATCCCCATCTCAGACCAGAAAGCAGGTAGAAAAACTTTTGTGGTGCCTTTCAGCTGCCTACCGGGGTAGTGTAAAAACTACGAACAGAACTCGTTTCTGTCCCCTTCCCCGGTGGAGTTGTGCATGGGGTGTGTTTGGAACAATTTGTCACCAGCCGAGTCCAAAATTCAGCTATTCTCCATCTCAGCCCAGAAAGCAGGTACAACAAGTTTTGTAGTGCCTTTCTCTTGCCTACCGGGGGTACTGTAAAAACTACCAACAGAACTCGTTTCTGGCACCTTCCCCGGAGGAGTTGTGCATGGGGTGTGTTTGGAACATTTTGTCAGCAGCCGAGTCCAAAATTCAGGGATTCCCCATCTCAGCCCAGAAAGCAGGTAGAACAAGTTTTGTGGTGCCTTTCAGCTGCCTACCGGGGGTAGTGTAAAAACTACCAACAGAACTCGTTTCTGGCACCTTTGCCGGTGGAGCTGTGCATGGGGTGTGTTTGGAACATTTTGTCACCAGCCGAGTCCAAAATTCAGCTGTTCCCCATCTCTGCCCAGAAAGCAGGTACAACAAGTTTTGTGGTGCCTTTCAGCTGCCTACCGGGGTAGTGTAAAAACTACCAACAGAACTCGTTTCTGGCACCTTCCCCGGTGGAGTTGTGCATGGGGTGTGTTTGGAACATTTTGTCACCAGCCGAGTCCAAAATTCAGCTGATCCCCATCTCAGACCAGAAAGCAGGTACAACAAGTTTTGTGGTGCCTTTCAGCTGCCTACCGGGGGTAGTGTAAAAACTACCAAAAGAACTCGTTTCTGGCCCCTTCCCCGGTGGAGCTGTGCATGGGGTGTGTTTGGAACATTTTGTCAGCAGCCGAGTCCAAAATTCAGCGATTCCCATCTCAGCCCAGAAAGCAGGTAGAACAAGTTTTGTGGTGCCTTTCAGCTGCCTACCGGGGTAGTGTAAAAACTACCAACAGAACTCGTTTCTGGCACCTTCCCCGGTGGAGTTGTGCATGGGGTGTGTTTGGAACATTTTGTCACCAGCCGAGTCCAAAATTCAGCCGTTCCCCATCTCTGCCCAGAAAGCAGGTACAACAAGTTTTGTGGTGCCTTTCAGCTGCCTACCGGGGGTACTGTAAAAACTACCAACAGAACTCGTTTCTGGCCCCTTCCCCGGTGGAGTTGTGCATGGGGTGTGTTTGGAACATTTTGTCAGCAGCCGAGTCCAAAATTCAGCTGATCCCCATCTCAGCCCAGAAAGCAGGTAGAAAAACTTTTGTGGTGCCTTTCAGCTGCCTACCGGGGGTACTGTAAAAACTACCAACAGAACTCGTTTCTGGCACCTTTGCCGGTGGAGTTGTGCATGGGGTGTGTTTGGAACAATTTGTCACCAGCCGAGTCCAAAATTCAGCTATTCTCCATCTCAGCCCAGAAAGCAGGTACAACAAGTTTTGTAGTGCCTTTCTCTTGCCTACCGGGGTACTGTAAAAACTACCAACAGAACTCGTTTCTGGCACCTTCCCCGGAGGAGTTGTGCATGGGGGTGTGTTTGGAACATTTTGTCAGCAGCCGAGTCCAAAATTCAGGGATTCCCCATCTCAGCCCAGAAAGCAGGTAGAACAAGTTTTGTGGTGCCTTTCAGCTGCCTACCGGGGTAGTGTAAAAACTACCAACAGAACTCGTTTCTGGCACCTTTGCCGGTGGAGCTGTGCATGGGGTGTGTTTGGAACATTTTGTCACCAGCCGAGTCCAAAATTCAGCTGTTCCCCATCTCAGCCCAGAAAGCAGGTAGAACAAGTTTTGTGGTGCCTTTCAGCTGCCTACCGGGGGTAGTGTAAAAACTACCAACAGAACTCGTTTCTGGCACCTTCCCCGGTGGAGTTGTGCATGGGGTGTGTTTGGAACATTTTGTCACCAGCCGAGTCCAAAATTCAGCTATTCTCCATCTCAGCCCAGAAAGCAGGTAGAACAAGTTTTGTAGTGCCTTTCTCTTGCCTACCGGGGTAGTGTAAAAACTACCAACAGAACTCGTTTCTGGCACCTTTGCCGGTGGAGTTGTGCATGGGGTGTGTTTGGAACATTTTGTCACCAGCCGAGTCCAAAATTCAGCCGTTCCCCATCTCAGCCCAGAAGCAGGTAGAACAAGTTTTTGTGGTGCCTTTCAGCTGCCTACCGGGGGTAGTGTAAAAACTACCAACAGAACTCGTTTCTGGCACCTTTCCCGGTGGAGTTGTGCATGGGGTGTGTTTGGAACATTTTGTCACCAGCCGAGTCCATAATTCAGCTGTTCCCCATCTCAGCCCAGAAAGCAGGTAGAACAAGTTTTGTGGTGCCTTTCAGCTGCCTACCGGGGGGTAGTGTTAAAACTACCAACAGAACTCGTTTCTGGCACCTTCCCCGGTGGAGTTGTGCATGGGGTGTGTTTGGAACATTTTGTCACCAGCCGAGTCCAAAATTCAGCCGTTCCCCATCTCAGCCCAGAAAGCAGGTAGAACAAGTTTTGTGGTGCCTTTCAGCTGCCTACCGGGGTAGTGTAAAAACTACCAACAGAACTCGTTTCTGGCACCTTCCCCGGTGGAGTTGTGCATGGGGTGTGTTTGGAACGTTTTGTCACCAGCCGAGTCCAAAATTCAGCCGTTCCTCATCTCAGCCCAGAAAGCAGGTAGAACAACTTTTGTGGTGCCTTTCAGCTGCCTACCGGGGTAGTGTAAAAACTACCAACAGAACTCGTTTCTGGCACCTTTGCCGGTGGAGTTGTGCATGGGGTGTGTTTGGAACATTTTGTCAGGAGCCGAGTCCAAAATTCAGCGATTCTCCATCTCAGCCCAGAAAGCAGGTAGAACAAGTTTTGTGGTGCCTTTCTCTTGCCTACCGGGGGTACTGTAAAAACTACCAACAGAACTCGTTTCTGGCACCTTCCCCGGTGGAGCTGTGCATGGGGTGTGTTTGGAACATTTTTTCACCAGCCGAGTCCAAAATTCAGCGATTCCCCATCTCAGCCCAGAAAAGCAGGTAGAACAACTTTTGTGGTGCCTTTCAGCTGCCTACCGGGGTACTGTAAAAACTACCAACAGAACTCGTTTCTGGCACCTTCCCCGGTGGAGTTGTGCATGGGGTGTGTTTGGAACATTTTGTCACCAGCCGAGTCCAAAATTCAGCGATTCTCCATCTCAGCCCAGAAAGCAGGTACAACAAGTTTTGTGGTGCCTTTCAGCTGCCTACCGGGGTAGTGTAAAAACTACCAACAGAACTCCTTTCTGGCACCTTCCCCGGTGGAGTTGTGCATGGGGTGTGTTTGGAACATTTTGTCAGGAGCCGAGTCCAAAATTCAGCGATTCTCCATCTCAGCCCAGAAAGCAGGTACAACAAGTTTTGTGGTGCCTTTCAGCTGCCTACCGGGGTAGTGTAAAAACTACCAACAGAACTCGTTTCTGGCACCTTCCTCGGTGGAGTTGTGCATGGGGTGTGTTTGGAACATTTTGTCACCAGCTGAGTCCAAAATTCAGCCGTCCCCATCTCAGCCCAGAAAGCAGGTAGAAAAACTTTTGTGGTGCCTTTCAGCTGCCTACCGGGGTAGTGTAAAAACTACCAACAGAACTCGTTTCTGGCACCTTCCCCGGTGGAGGTGTGCATGGGGTGTGTTTGGAACAATTTGTCACCAGCCGAGTCCAAAATTCAGCTATTCTCCATCTCAGCCCAGAAAGCAGGTAGAACAAGTTTTGTGGTGCCTTTCTCTTGCCTACCGGGGGTACTGTAAAAACTACCAACAGAACTCGTTTCTGGCACCTTCCCCGGTGGAGGTGTGCATGGGGTGTGTTTGGAACATTTTTTCACCAGCCGAGTCCAAAATTCAGCGATTCCCCATCTCAGCCCAGAAAGCAGGTAGCAAAACTTTTGTGGTGCCTTTCAGCTGCCTACCGGGGTAGTGTAAAAACTACCAACAGAACTCGTTTCTGGCACCTTCCCCGGTGGAGGTGTGCATGGGGTGTGTTTGGAACATTTTTTCACCAGCCGAGTCCAAAATTCAGCCGTTCCTCATCTCTGCCCAGAAAGCAGGTACAACAAGTTTTGTGGTGCCTTTCAGCTGCCTACCGGGGTACTGTAAAAACTACCAACAGAACTCGTTTCTGGCACCTTCCTCGGTGGAGCTGTGCATGGGGTGTGTTTGGAACATTTTGTCACCAGCCGAGTCCAAAATTCAGCTGTTCCCCATCTAAGCCCAGAAAGCAGGTAGAACAAGTTTTGTGGTGCCTTTCAGCTGCCTACCGGGGTACTGTAAAAACTACCTACAGAACTCGTTTCTGGCACCTTTGCCGGTGGAGTTGTGCATGGGGTGTGTTTGGAACATTTTGTCACCAGCCGAGTCCAAAATTCAGCCGTTCCCCATCTCTGCCCAGAAAGCAGGTACAACAAGTTTTGTGGTGCCTTTCAGCTGCCTACCGGGGGTAGTGTAAAAACTACCAACAGAACTCGTTTCTGGCACCTTTGCCGGTGGAGCTGTGCATGGGGTGTGTTTGGAACATTTTGTCACCAGCCGAGTCCAAAATTCAGCTGATCCCCATCTCAGCCCAGAAAGCAGGTAGAAAAACTTTTGTGGTGCCTTTCAGCTGCCTACCGGGGGTACTGTAAAAACTACCAACAGAACTCGTTTCTGGCCCCTTCCCCGGTGGAGTTGTGCATGGGGTGTGTTTGGAACATTTTGTCAGCAGCCGAGTCCAAAATTCAGCCGTTCCTCATCTCAGCCCAGAAAGCAGGTAGAACAAGTTTTGTGGTGCCTTTCAGCTGCCTACCGGGGTACTGTAAAAACTACCAACAGAACTCCTTTCTGGCACCTTCCCCGGTGGAGTTGTGCATGGGGGTGTGTTTGGAACATTTTGTCAGCAGCCGAGTCCAAAATTCAGCGATTCTCCATCTCAGCCCAGAAAGCAGGTAGAACAAGTTTTGTGGTGCCTTTCTCTTGCCTACCGGGGTACTGTAAAAACTACCAACAGAACTCATTTCTGGCACCTTCCCCGGTGGAGGTGTGCATGGGGTGTGTTTGGAACATTTTTTCACCAGCCGAGTCCAAAATTCAGCGATTCCCCATCTCAGCCCAGAAAGCAGGTAGCAAAACTTTTGTGGTGCCTTTCAGCTGCCTACCGGGGTACTGTAAAAACTACCAACAGAACTCGTTTCTGGCACCTTCCCCGGTGGAGGTGTGCATGGGGTGTGTTTGGAACATTTTTTCACCAGCCGAGTCCAAAATTCAGCGTTCCTCATCTCAGCCCAGAAAGCAGGTACAACAAGTTTTGTGGTGCCTTTCAGCTGCCTACCGGGGTACTGTAAAAACTACCAACAGAACTCGTTTCTGGCACCTTCCTCGGTGGAGCTGTGCATGGGGTGTGTTTGGAACATTTTGTCACCAGCCGAGTCCAAAATTCAGCTGTTCCCCATCTAAGCCCAGAAAGCAGGTACAACAAGTTTTGTGGTGCCTTTCAGCTGCCTACCGGGGTAACTGTAAAAACTACCAACAGAACTCGTTTCTGGCACCTTTGCCGGTGGAGCTGTGCATGGGGTGTGTTTGGAACATTTTGTCAGGAGCCGAGTCCAAAATTCAGCCGTTCCCCATCTCTGCCCAGAAAGCAGGTACAACAAGTTTTGTGGTGCCTTTCAGCTGCCTACCGGGGTAGTGTAAAAACTACCAACAGAACTCGTTTCTGGCACCTTCCCCGGTGGAGTTGTGCATGGGGTGTGTTTGGAACATTTTGTCAGCAGCCGAGTCCAAAATTCAGCTGATCCCATCTCTGCCCAGAAAGCAGGTAGAAAAACTTTTGTGGTGCCTTTCAGCTGCCTACCGGGGTAGTGTAAAAACTACCAACAGAACTCGTTTCTGGCCCCTTCCCCGGTGGAGTTGTGCATGGGGTGTGTTTGGAACAATTTGTCACCAGCCGAGTCCAAAATTCAGCTATTCTCCATCTCAGCCAGAAAGCAGGTAGAACAAGTTTTGTAGTGCCTTTCTCTTGCCTACCGGGGTAGTGTAAAAACTACCAACAGAACTCGTTTCTGGCACCTTCCCCGGAGGAGTTGTGCATGGGGTGTGTTGGAACATTTTGTCAGCAGCCGAGTCCAAAATTCAGCGATTCCCCATCTCAGCCCAGAAAGCAGGTAGAACAAGTTTTGTGGTGCCTTTCAGCTGCCTACCGGGGTACTGTAAAAACTACCAACAGAACTCGTTTCTGGCACCTTCCCCGGTGGAGTTGTGCATGGGGTGTGTTTGGAACATTTTGTCACCAGCCGAGTCCAAAATTCAGCTGATCCATC